>NW_009242906.1:0-7620 GCF_000690835.1 Fulmarus glacialis | reverse complement strand
GGGGGAGGAAGGGAGGGGGGAATTTCACAATGATGAGATTACATCTTGTATAGTGCCCTGTGATTTCCCTGCATCAGGGCATTGCTGGGGTTGGATGGCCACAATCCATGATTAGTACTAAAATGCAGCTGGGGAGACCAGTGTGCAGAGAACAAGTACCCAGGACTTCATAAAGACTCAACACTTCAAAAATCAAATCCTTCTGACTTCTATTGGTAATATTTTTATTTTAGGGCTGTATTTTGACATAACATCTCTTTCAACAACCCCTTCCAATGCTTGACTTGGAGATTTTTTTTGGTCTAGATAGACAGCATTCTGAAGGAGTACTTTCAGCCAGTCTTTTCACTTTGCTTTAGGCTAGAGTATCTCCAGGTGGGATTATTCTGCTGTTTTCAAAGGGGAGATGACCATCCCATTTCATCCTGAGCTCTAGTGCAGAGGTGAATGCACTATTTGTTGAACAAATGGTAATCAATAACTGAAATGTTTTGCCTACCTTTTAATAATTTAATAATTGACGCTAACAGTGTATTTTAGTTAAAAAGCCTCTTCATTAAATGGAATGTAACTTATTCCCCTACTTCTCTCTCCCCTGTGCTCTCTCCTACTCTGCAGGCATTTGCAATTAAAAATGATGCTTCTTTTTCTGCCATGTTTTTCTGTAGCACCATAAATGCAGAATGTCTCAGTTAGTTCCAAAGCTGCTGCTTTAATGCTTGTCCAACAGAAACTGCAATCTTGCATCTCCTCAAGGACATGTTATCCCTCTTTACTCTCCAGCTCTCTGTGCTGCTTGATTCCTGCCCTTATTTTTCTGCCCAATTTACAGTATGTTACAAGATCCTCATGATATCTTACTACAATCTTGTACAACATTCAGTAACACAGAGTTACAGGCTTTTAGAGCAAGCTCTAGGCACAGCTGGAATACTAATAGCAGATTATAAGAATAAAAAGAGCATTGCCCTGACAACATATAGTGATAGATACGAGAATTGTCACATACCTTGAAGCTGTACTGCTTGGAAATTGCTACAGTACTGTGGGCCAAGCTTATTAATCACTTCCATGGTTTCCACAGAGATGGCTTCTTCAAACAAGTATGTGGGGCCAAGGCGCCAGGTCAAGGAAGACTTCTGTTTCCAAATTCTAGGAGTAGCTATGTACCCATAGACATCAATAAAGGAAGAGGGTTCCATAGAAATACAGCTACCTGGTAAGGGCTGGAGATACAGCATCTGCAACAGAGGAAGAATTCACTGAGGGGACTCAATACACTCGGGGTGCCTTAAGGTCTTGTCCCTGGAAGGTACTGTCTGCCGCCTCTTTCCTCAATGAAGTCTCAGTTAGCTGTGCAACACAATTATTAACTACTGTTCAGAAACTGGACTTTCAGAAGTATCACAAACATAAGCATTTTGAAAAGTTCAAGCTACTTTTTGTTCAAAAAACAGTCAAAATAATTTCAAGTGTTGGCAAAGAAAAACTCTACTTTGACCCCAGACTTATTTTTCCTGTTCTTAACTTCATAACTCAGACTGTGACTTTCAACACAGAAAGCCAAGTTACAGATCTCACCTTGTACTAGGCACCTAGAGAATAAACAGAGGAGTGTAGAGTGTCCAAGTGCATCAGTTAGCTTCAGTAAAAGCGACACAGTTTAGGAAACTGGACCATTTATTTCTGGTATCAAGTAAGGATTCAGCCTCCTGAGTCTATTATTTTATTTAAATGTGGACAGCTCTAGTAGGACTTAATTGGAGTTTTTTTGGTAGAGAGGAACTATATTGTACTTCAGGGCTTAGCCCTGCCTTTAACAATTTGCTGTTACAATGAGAGACTCCTAGCATTTACTGATCTCTGACTACTGAGATGTACAAGACAGGGCTGGTCAATGTTAGGAGGCAGGACTTGATACTTGAGCGAACAAATATTAGGCTTGATACAACACAGTAACCCACCCCAACCCTCACCCCCGCCCCAGCTCCACCACCCAAAAATAGCTTTTGGTATTGTTAACAACCTTTGTGCAATTCTAATTTCTTACACAATCTTTTTTTCACTGTACACATCAGGATGAAGGCTTGCATCATGTCAGAGACCCCAGCACTGGGACCATCTTTTATTTACTAAAGGCTTGTTTTATTTATTATGAGCTGTTTCACTGTATGTTAAACACATTTGCTGTGAATTCTTTAATCAATTGCAATGCTTAGGCCTAGTTTTATTGATGACTTTCAGTCTCATTTGAAGGAAGGCAAATTAAATTACATTTTCATTCTTGAAATGGATATAGGTCCCAAAAGGCATTTAGAAGACAGATCATTTTTCTTAAGTATGGGAAAGAGAATATTTGGAATTAAACAGGTTGCTTTTACAAGGGAAGTATAAAACACACAAGTGAGCTTTGCATGTGTTGAGGTTGATTTGAAATATGGGAACAAGAAGGAAGAGACCAAGGTTACAAGTTTCAATTAATAAAAGGAGTCTATTCAAAAACAAAAAACCACCACACCAACCAGAGCTGCAATAGAAAGAGACTGCATTTTCAACATTGCCAGCCTGGAGCATTCAAAATCCAAAAATCAAATCTCAGAGATAATGTGAGATTAGCTTCAAAACCAGGAGCATGACGATAATGATAACATAAACCAGGGGCTCTTCTCATTTATCCTGTAGATTATGAACCCTTTAGGTGCACTTGGATTGCTTTCTCGTGATACCTCATGCAACCTGAAACTGACTCTATGCAACAAGAAGATCACAAGAAATGGCACATTAGGGGAAATACTAGCTACACCAACATTTGCAATGAACTCATGAGTTGATGTCATTGAAGTTTACAAATTTCTCCTAATTGAAACATTTCTTTCATTTCTATTAACTCAAAAAAGAAGTATTATTTTAATTCAAGAGCTAGCTCACACACTGAACAACTAACCTGGAGGACCATCTATCTGTTCCTGAATGCTTAGAGTGCCAGTGGGAAAAAGGCCACTGACTTATCAGCTGATTGTTCAATGGGTGTAACAGGAAGAGGACTGCTTGAAACAAACCCATGTAAGATGCTTGAGGAAATTCCATCCATCTTGGGATTCTTGCAAAGAGCTAGCCAGTCACAGAAGCTTACTTCTCTTCAACCTTTCCCCTTTTCCAGGCCTTTCTTCAAAAATGGCGGCTCCCTACATAACTCATCATCTTTGCAGGTTTTAGTCTAAATCCAAAGCACATTCGGTTTAGGGCTCTCTAGTCACACCTTAATGTCAGTTTATAGCTGACACTTTCTGAAAATCTTGGGTGTAAACCAAGAGATCCTCAAAATCATTTGTCAATTCAGAAAATTTTGGCCTACGGGCCAAACATAACCCTGAGCTACCTGCAAACTAGGTAACCCCAACTCTCAAATGAGTGTAACCACTCAAAATTGCCCTGGTTATCTGCATGCTGAGGAGGGAGGGGGGAACTAGTTCAAAGCATCGGTATAAGCTGATAATATACTTTTGAAAAGCCTCACAAATACACTCTGGTTTGTATGGATTTCTGACTCCATGTTATGTATGCAAATCACCATGTTTTGAGTCTCTCAGGTTAATACTGAAAAGTCACGGTATGTGCATGGGGAGATGAAAACAAAAAGCAATGAAAAGCAAATGTCAGGCACAAGCTCTATGCAGAGAGCCTTTACCTTTGCAGAGCCAAGCATCTGACCATTTATATAAGCTGACACAATGCAGTTCTTCTTTGCTTCCTTAGAAACTGTCACTGTGAGATGATGCCACTGGCCAGTGACCAGCAGCTTGCCACAGCCAAACTGGACTTGCCCTGGAAATGGGGAGGGATTTAGGACCTCACCCTCAGGTTCCATGATATCTGCAACAACAAAAACAGGGGGCAGTCAACAGAAAGTCTCTCTTACTTTCCCCTGCCTCTGGAACACAGCTATCAAATGTGACACAAAGAATATGACTTTCTATGGGTACAGAGTGATTTAGTGTCTGTTCAATGTCTTTAAAACATTCCCTGATGGTCTATTATCAGAACTCAAGACTCACACAACTCTCGAGATCCCTCCAGCATACAATGTGCCATACTCCCAAATAATACCTGCTCTCTGCCTCAATGCTGCACAACTAGACTTAACTAGGACAAAGCCAACATATTCTCTAAGAGAACCCCTCAGGATATTCACTGCGTTAGCTGACACAGAAAAAAATTGCTAGCAAATTCATGACATGATAAAACTCTGTACATTAATTTGTCGTTTTTATGAAAAAAGGCAAGCTGGCATTTTTAACGTCATCTAAGGGAATAAGAGCACTCACACAATGTCAGCTGTGCATGAAAAAATCCCAGCTACTATTCCCACTCCATTCCCAACTTCCTCTGCAATGTTCAATTACATTCACATTTGAAGTACCTACTGTACTTAATAAGGACAAAGGGATAAATGTCAACAAGGAAAAAAGATTAATAGGCTGGTGTGATAGAAAACATTCTAAGAGTGAGGTGAGGAAATGAGCTGTTTGATTAGGAAGCTAGATCACTCCCAAACTCCTCAGTCCTACTCTCCAAACCTGCCTACTGCCACACAGAACAGGCAGGGACCAGCTGGTTCAAGTCAGGTCCCCACAAGGGCACACAACCATATAACTGACATTCAAAAGTTTTCCTTAGAATATTTGTTAGTTTTATCATATATTGCAGGCCACAAAATAATTCTCAATGCCTACAGCAAACTTAAAACTGAAATATGACCAAGAATTACAATCACAACAGGCTGCCAGAAGAAAACCAAAGAGATAAAAAGTCTCATTAATGTTCTGGGTACTTACAAAAAGAGGAAATTTGTTAATGAAAAATTCCAGATAATCATAGGACACAACATTGCAGCTTGACTGAGAAGAGTCTTACCGAGCGGCTGGAATTCCACTTCTTCTGTGGAAATGACCAAAGAACGGTCTTGTGGCAAGAAGCTTACTGAAAAGCAAACAAACTCTTGCTCTGTTCTTGACATGTGTCTCACGACCGTGAGGAAACGGAGTGGGTGACTGTTGTGCACCAAACCAAACTTGCAAACCAGAAACCAGCAGGAGAGAGTCAGGCCACTTGAGGGAGGAAACATTCTAGTGCCTGCAGACAGGAAACAAAAAGGCAGTAAGGAAGTGGGTTTCCCTGTGTAGACATTAGCAAACTGCTTTCTGTTTCATCTGTAGCCCAAACCATGTAAGAACCAACATTAGAATATGAGGTTTAATTTCTGTTCTGTTCTATTAGATTTCACTGCCTATCTTCAATATCATAGACACTGCACATGTGAGTATGTACACATGTATAAATGACCTAAAATTGACTGATGAGAAATAACTACTAGATCCCCATGCCACAGAGCTCTGGGAAGCACTGAGCCAGAAACAAGTTTCCTCAAAGTTCATGAAATTCAGGAACCAAGAGGTACAGCCACTTCCCAGTTCACCCAATAGAGGATTTTGATCTATAGGAGAATCCCATCTCATGTTAAGTGACAGTCTCTATTTCTTCCGTGGGAGATTACCCTAAAATCTGGTGGCTCTTACTTGTGAATACTGTTTTCTTAGCAGCATGCTTTAAATTTGTATCACTAATGTTAATGCTAATCCATCACACTATTAAGCTGCATCTGATACTGTATGTTGGTGAATAGTCTGATTTATACAGCTCAGAGCTGGACTGGGACACAGAGACGGAAGTGTATTGAAACACACAGCTTATTTGCTAGCATTTCTTACAAATGTTGAATGCTTTCAGTGGGACTGAAAAGTCTGTGCTTTCAGGAAGCTATAGGTGAGTCAAAGTGCTTACCCATGCCAATTCCTCCTGAGACAGATTGCTCTGTACTCGGTCCCATGACAGTGGCCAAGGTAGGGAGGTATAAACACCTACAAAAGCAAGCAAGCACCCATTCATCAGAAACGTAAAATTATCCCTGAAGGTCACCAGTGACTTAATACTGCAGAATCATGGTAGCAAGGCAGAGTCTAGGCTACCAGCAATAAGACAATAACAAAATAGGTTGGCAACATTGCTGCAGGGAAGGCAGTGATAGGGCACAAGGATTGACTAAGACGGAGAGAGAAGTGGTTAGTTGCTGTGTCCAGAATAAGGGCTTGGAGACTGCAGAGCAGCTACAGGGAAAAGCAACAGCAGCAATACCCGTATCCTTCCGTGGACATGTCAAACTCCACAAACGATGGAGCCAAAGCAGTGCTGCGGAGCTGGAAGTTTCGAGGTGATGTCATGGAGATGAGACTCATTGCAGTCTGGAGTGCCAATGCAGATCCCTTAGACACCCAAGGAGAGCCGCTGACAGGCACAACTGCCTGAGGATCAGTTTTATTGTCCTCTTCCGAACCTACAAGATCAAATAGTGCCTAACCAGATCAGTATCTGCAATACTTTTTTCAATCACAGGCTTTGCCCGTATTCAATTCATCACTGTTAAGAACAGTGCTGCATGCTTTTCAACTAACACATCCTCAGCAGCCTGCAGAAATCCTCAGCAATACACAAAAATATTGCACTGAAGGAATTTCAAAATGGGAGGCTGGCAGGAGAGATGAGCTTACAGAAGTGATAGCCATATTTTCTCTCCACATATCTTCAGGCAGCTCCAAACTTCACCTTTAGTAAAAAAGGTTCCTGACCCATTGGTTCCATTTTTCTTATACACAGACCATTCAATTCTGCCATAACAGAACGGTTACAACCAACACGTGGGAAAGGATCTGAAGAATGACTGCAAAGAACATAAGACCCAAATTTGCACTATGCTGTATCAGGTGTCTCATAGGCATGAGAACAGTTAAAGCTACTACTGTAGCCTTTCACCTGCAAAATATGTTAGAACAGAGAAAGGACTTGGATGGAAAATGGCCTTGTATAAACAAGGCAGACTACTAGAATATCCTAGGGATCACAAAAAGCAGTGCTCTTTATTCACATCTTTATTCTATTTCTAGGTATAAACCACAGGGAAAACATGCTGCAAACCCAGGAGACGCTCCCCTTGGTTTGTGGGATATGATTCGTATTTTTATAGATCGCTTCCACGACTGATACAGCAAAGTCTGAGTCTATGTCAGCATCTGGCTTCAGCACACGTATTATAATTTGATCTCTGCTGGTCATTAGATCAGCTCTCAGTGTTGGTCAAGTACCACCCAACATGGGCAACACCCAGTCTAAAACATCCAGGCATATGCCACCTTCACTGTGACTGTCTTGAAGCAACCTACTCCAACGACAGTTTCCTGTCATTACAGAGACATCTGTAACCCAGCCACTGTATCAGCAACAGGCTGTTCATTGTGTGCTTACCTTCATTCCAAGCTGCGTTAGCTGAATCACTCCCCTGACATGAAAGGGCTTTGGTCCTGTTTGTGCTGGGCCTGGAAGGTAGTGGTGGAGAACCTCCCAACCAAAGAAATTGCCTAACATGAAAAAAAGGAAGCAACAAAAAAAGGAAAACAATCAAGCCAGACACTTTGGAGTTATAGCAACCATGCAAATACAGCTCAGCCCTCTGGAGACCAACTTTCTTTCTATGCCTGACCAATATAGTGGCCTTCTATGATGGAGTGA
>NW_009242905.1:0-7481 GCF_000690835.1 Fulmarus glacialis | reverse complement strand
CACTGTCCATGTCGCCAACAAAGATGTTACACAGCGCCAGTCCCAATACCGACCAATTTCATTATGTTTCTTCAAGCGGTTAAAGCATCATCTTTATAGTAGTCAAGTTTAAGGAAGTGGCAACATTTAAAGGAGTATTAGTTTTTTGCCTGAACAAATTCTTGGTTTATTGAATTACCAGACTTGAGCAGTTTAGTAATAATGTAGGCTAAACACTTAAAGGAATGTCAACAACATTCTTTTCTGCTGGCAAAAAAGACTAAAATAATAGATCATTATTGAAAATACCACAGGCAAATCCAACAGATTAAATAAGAGGAAGGAAGTTTCTTGCATTGTATGTGCCAGTTAAAAGATTTTGGTGCAGTTTGTCATATTTAAATGAGAATGGACAAATAATGGACTTCTCCAACTCACAGCTTTATGCTTCATCAAAGCAAGATTTGAATCATGGGTTCTGATTTCAATTACATTTTAAGTCAGTAGAGCTCTACCATCTTCTTTTTATTTTTTTTCTTTATATGTTATTGAATTCTGAAGTCAGGGACATTCAGTACAGTCAGTATTCTCGTTTACATTTGTGTAAATACAGGAAATAGCTTATTTTTGCTTCTATTTTTTATGTAGCTGTTGTAGTTAATTTATAGAAGCTAAATATATTACGTATTTCCGTGATGCTAATCTTGTATAAGTGAACTATTTTTCTTGAAAATAGTCATGTCTTTGTTAGATGACTGTTGGATTGTTACTTATTATATAATTTGACTTTTTAATTACTTGCTACTGCTTCTGGTAGTTCCTCACCTTTGCAGGAATAATATGACTTACTGATTCATAGTCTTTATTTTAGCATACTAGACTCCATGTTTAGAAATCATCAAAAACTGGTATTGATGTCTTTCTTCAGAAAGACTTTACAGCAAGTGATACAGTGGTATAATTTTATGGAATTGTCATCCCTTTAGTGATTAGGGAGGAAAAAACCGATCAGAGATCTCATGTAACCTGTGGTGAGATAAATTAGATATTGAGCAGAAAACCTCACTCTGTTCATTTGGGATATTATGTACTTTCATTTATATGTGTGTACCCTCATTAAAAATTCCAAAAATAGAAGTATGTGGTAGTTAACAAAGAACGTACAGAGAGGAGTGGCACATCAAGATTTTGAGAAAATGTTGGTGATGCTCAAGACACCATTAATTTCAGACATTTTAACCAAAAGTAGATAAATGACTCATAGTGGTGATTGACTGATGATTTAGCCTTTTAATTTTTACAAATGTGTTAGTTTTTGGAATTTTCTTAAATGTTTTGTAAGAACATATTTCAACGAGTGGATTCATGCTAAGACATCTACTTCAACTATGTCTAGGACTATTTCTATTTTTTTCTTCATCTGTGTGACTTACTATGCTTTGTCTACCCATGATTGAATAAATGGTACCATTTGATGTTCTAAATATAACTTTCTATCAAATATTCTTTTTAAAAAAAGTTATGCTCTGAAAAAAAATCCAACATCACTTATATTTGCAGATTTATGTTTCATGAGCATTTCTAAGGCATATCTTTGTAAAACACCTTTTACAATAGTTTAGCCTTTTCTTTTTGGATAATATTCTTAGAAGTAAAAATCAAATCATATAACGTTCATATACATTAAATGTTAAACGTTGTAAAACCTATCAAAATATGTTTATAATGTTAAAAACATTTTCAATATTCACCAGGCACTTCTTAAGAGTGTCAGAGGGCTTTTAGTTATTATTCATTTCCCTTCAAAATCTAAAATGTCCCGGTCCTGTTGCATTGTTAAATGTTGGATGGAAGTTGGAGGTCAGTGGGATTCATTAAGATTTACTCCTGTAAGTAATCAGTTTGTTCAGCCTTAGGTGGAGGTATAGATTCCTCTGTATACTGCAAGTACTTTCTTGTAAAACCGATAATGTTATTTCTCTTGTTTACTCTATGACTTTGCTAGCCTGCATTTCTTCAGTTGGCCGTTAAACTTCTTTTATTCCTCTGTATATGCGTGTGTCTCAGCGTGACCACTTCTACCTCCTAGATACAGGGTGAGATGGATGAAATCTAACGTGCGTTATAGTGCCCACTCTTCCAATTTATTTCATTCCGTACTAATCTGGAGGATCTGGGTTGCCATTTTTATTATATTTGTATATTCTCCACACAGTTTCTCAAACATCTTAGGGAAAAAAAACCACCTTAAGCTGACATGTACCTACATGAAACCTAAATGTCTGTTTCCTATGAGTAATCAATCTGTGGAAACTGCATATAATTCTAGTTTCAGATTTTCCCCTTGGATGCCGTTTGTTTTGAGTATCATGTCAATCATGTGTTGCTTATCTTTCAGTATGCTGCCTTTTCTTTCTAGTATTTAATTGGACCAGAGGAAGCTTCAGAAAGCAGTTAGGTAGGAGTCTGGTAACTGTCATATGTTCTATGTATTTCTGTGATGACATTTTTATGTATCACAGGTGCACAGTGTACTCCTATGTCACTTGTTGAGTCTGATAATTTTCTGAGTTTTTTCCTCTTTACATTGTCAAATTCAGTATACTCAGGCTGGTACAGGATATTTTTAAGGGACAGAATTATTACTTGCACTGCAAATAACATTGCAATTTTGGTAATGCTATTTAATTCAGTGAAGCGGTCTGCAAAGCAAGGGCATGAACAATAATACCTAAACATGACACCTGGGAGATACAATGTGTTCTCTGGAACAGAGGTCATAAGAAATAAGGTAGGCAGAATTTTGTCCTGCCCAACTGTAGTTCCTTGGTTTTATAGGTGGCTCAGCCATCTGCCACTTTTACTGACTTCAGTGGGAGCCAACATGTTCATGACTTATTTAAGCAGTGTATATGTTCACATAAACCGTGTAACAAAAGTAGGTTTATTGTTTGATGCATATGCAGCTTTGTTTCTTTTGGAGCAATAAGAAATGTGTGGTAAAACAAGCCACTATGGATGCACAATCTGGTTGGTATTTTAAAAATGCCTTGACAGAATAGCATTTTTTACTGTATATATATGGGTGCATATTTGGAGAGTAATAATCAGATGACTGTATGATCATATTAAGTTATATAATAAATCTGTTTCTTCTGGGGGTCTTTTTGTTTGTTTTGGGTTTGGGTTTTCTTGGTTTTGTTTTGTTTTTAATACATCCAGGGTAGAGAAAGGACAATGAATTTAAGGAAAACAGGCATTCAGGACATACAGTACGAGTGGAAACTTTTTGGGACTGAATCCATCTTTTAGTTTGTGCACCCAGCAGCTAGCAGAATCCATTGGGATCCACAAGAAGACTCCTGAACATTACTATGATGGGACCGCTGGACACACTGTTCAGTGTTCGATGTATCTACATAGTATAGTTTGTAAAAGAAGTGAAAAAAACCAAACGGTGTAAGCAGTGGTGAGGGCTGCCATGTCTGCATTTGAAAGTACTCTCCAAATGAGTAAGTGTGCTCCCAGAGTTTTGTGAGCACCAGAACCACACTTTCAGTGTCTACAGCTTAGCAGATTTGCTGAAAAAACGTAGTGCTGTGAAATGCTGGAGGATTCTATGCAGGCTCTGTTCCCAGAGTGATGCACTTCCAACAGATGCCAGAATACCAGGAATGAGAAATATATAAAAGACAGGTGAAAACTATATAATCTGTTCCTTTTGAAGAAGCCCTTCATATTCTTATGTGCTCAATAAGCTTCTTTATTGAAAGGCTGTGACAGCAATGAATGCTTTTTGTTGTTCTTGTCTTTACAGAGATGTCCTGAGTATTAATATAAAAGGCTGTTTTTAGGAAAGGGGAAGATAAAAACTGCATCTAGGGAAACAGATTGCCAGTTGACTCTGTAATAAAAATAATTTCTATGTTTTTAGTACATGAACCAATAAGCAGAACTGGAGAGGTTAAATTGCTGTAAGCTGAAAAACTATACAGCTGGAATGAAGGAGGAGACTGCAATAAGTTATGCAGGTGACAAACAAAAATCAGGTATTGTATGTTTAACGATGCTCCAGAAAGTACATAAGAGGAAACTTTGAAGTATGAAACCATTACCCTAGGAATTTTAATTGAGCAGATGGACATAGAGTGCTTGAATCAGTTTGGTTCCTGAGTTGCCAAGATACAAGACATGCTTACCTGCTTTCTCTTCTTTTGTTTTAGATGTGGTGTGGTTTTTAAAGAAACAACTCTCCCTGGTACCAGTATTGGGCTGGGTGTTGGGCTTCAGTGGTACACTGATCTCTGTGTCTGTAATAATGTCTGTACATCTTGCCATCAGGTGCATTGAAAGCAATATTCAAATGCCTATATTCCTTCCAGGTCTCTGTGCCTAGTGTTTACACTGATTCTCAGTGGTACCCCATCAGTGCCTCACTTACAATCATGTGTGAGAAGCACATAGCTCTTTTCACTGACTAGCCACAGTTTTGTGTAGCTCTCACAACACGTGAATATGGCCCTGAAAGGGCAAAATTTTCTCATGAAATTTTGATTGATGCTAATGGTAACGTATATGTGGTAGCTCTGCTAAAATCAGAGCTAGGTTAGACAGCCGTTTTTCTTGTACTGTCGGTTTATGCCAGTGTATCTGAACCCTTTGTGTGATGAATTGGTTTGAGGCTGCAGCTTTCTGGGGATCACCTAGGATAAGAAGTGCTCTGCAGATGCAAAATACAGTATATTAAATCACTGTTCTTGATTGTGGTTGAGAGGTGTTCAGTCCCAAGTAGATGCTTGAGAGGGAACTTAAGGCAGACATCTGCCCCAAGCTACTGCAGAAATCATGCTTCTCCCCTTAGTCAGAGTAATACCAAAACAACTACTGGGTTTGGTGTTTGAATTTAACACTGATGGGTGCCTTGGTTGTCTGACGGGATAACACTTTGATGTTTCAGAGTCAAAAAAAAGGTTCTTCCTTTCTGCTACTACTCCCCGGCAATGTACTAAGCCAGCTGATGTTAGTTCACTGAGAAGGAAAAAAAATATTTCCAGACCCACACTAAAACTGAATCTTGTGTAAGGGACAAGCTAATTAGCTCACCTAGGTGTTTGTAAGAACAGGTGTTCAGAGAATGTAGATGACTTTACTTGCGCCATCTTTTTCCAAATCTATCCATCTACAGTATTTTTACATTTTAATCATTATATTTAGACTCATTTCCTGTTATGTTTATAAAATAATAAACCATTAAAACCACACATTCCAACAACCTGTCAAAATGACCATAAAAATGACAAACTTCCTATGGAATAAGTAACAAAAATGAAGTCTCTTCAGCCCCAGAGCAGGCTCATTTGATACGGTGACCTTTTCAAAAAGTTTTTTCTTTCATATGAAATATACTTTTTAATTTGTGTCCAAGAGAGAGAGAGAGCACCGGAAAAATAACACATTATTTTATTTTTCTATAATTTATTTTTATCTATGTAATTAATTTCAATCTATATGAAACAGAACAAAATTTAAGGTGCCTTAGTTCTTCATTTCTTATTTCAGATTGAGAATCTAATTTTACTTCAAATGCATTTTTTTTTACTTGATTCCTCTCATTAGATTTTAAAAGGAGATACTAAGCTCTCTGGGAAAGGGTCTTATTTCTGAAACTAGCAGTCACATGCGTTCAAATATTCTCCTTCTGCATTATTCAAAACACCTACAACTGAGTGTGTAACTTAGGCAACCTGGCTTGATATTGAATAATGTAGTCACTGCCTTGACATTCGGAAAGATGTCTGTACCCAGCAAATGGGTTTTTATGTGTGTTGTCTTGTTGCTTGAGGGATCATGGAAAATTAGCCTGCATACAATATTTTTTCCTGAAAGTATACGATTTGGATATGTGTTTATGTGTTCCTTGATTGTTTCTTTTCTTTTCCCTCTGCCTTTGTAATTATCTCAATACATTTTTAAAGCCTACGATTAATTGCTGTTGAAGTGCCTATAATTTGAAGCAAAAGTTTCTGCTATTTAAGTCTCTTGTCAGGAAACCAAGTATTAGAGTTGTTTGGTTTCTTGTTTCCGAGGCTGTTTAATGACAGCATAAATATTCAGCCTGACTCTAAATAGGTAATTAAAGCCGACTATTGGCCAGATGTTCCCCTTTGTTGCCTGGCGTGGAGCAGAGGGAAGAACAGGAAGCAGCAATCCCAATGCACGATGTCCCAAGGCACGCAGTCCTCGGGTTTTGGCAGATTGTGCGAGTGATCCCCGTGTTACTCGGTGTCCACAAGAACATAAGCTTACAGCCGATGTGAATGGTGGAGTGAGCTGCTGTTCCACTGTCCCTGCGTGCTCCTTCCCTCTCTTCTCCTCAACAGTTTAGAAAATCCCTTTGTGCAGATGATTTTGGGAGGTGGAGAACCGAGTTCAGCTTTTTCTCTGGACAAGACAGTGGATTTCAGGAAGAGGTCTTTTTTGTGTGTACAGGATTGGTGAAGGCCTTTGAGATGAGTCAGGTGTGTAGATGTGAAGCAGTTTACCGCTTTAATTTTAACTTCCATGCCACACCTTCTGTCCTCAGAGGCAATAAAGCTTACAGGGAACAGAGCTAATGCCGTGAGAGGAGCAAATCAGGGAGCAGAGTGAGGTGCTGAGTAAGCACCTGCAGTGTCTAGGCTTTTGCTTCAAAATTCCTTAGTCCTCGGAGGTTTCACAGGGATCCTGCCTTGTGTGAGCAACAACTTTGTGGGAGGACTCGGGAGAAAATTTGGGTGGATTTTACATTGTGATGAATGTCAGAGTGACCTCCTGAGCCTAGGAGTCAGCGAAGAACTGAGGCTGGGCTTGGAGTTAATGCCCTTATTTATTCCATGTGAACTGCTGGCAGTGCTTTCAAAATGTGAATGGCTGCTGAGGCTGGAAAGTAAAGGAGAATTAGACCATGAAGCATGGCAGGAAAACAGGAAAACATTTTCTCTGGCTGCAGGATTGTTCATGGGAGGATACCAGCCTTATTTTTATTCTCGAATTTGTAATGGGTTCTTACTTAGTTCGGAAAACTCTTAAAACTTAATCATGGATCAAGTGACAATAGGGGTGTTTCTCTCCCAGGTCCTGGAGACAATTTAATTAGATAAAAATCACTGGAAAAAAGAGATTCTGGCCCTGATGGCACTGCAGAACCACGTGGGAGAGTTCACTCTGAAGGCTGTTAAAGTTACCCCGTAATTCATGATTTTGGGGGACCTGTTAATGATTTCTGACTGTTCAGGTTAGCCGTACCTATACACCCCTGACAACCTGAAGGCAAAGAGCCAACACAACCTTTGCAAACACCGTCATCGCTCTGTCCCCAGCGGGACTCCAGAACCCTCTTCCTAGCACAGACGGATGAGGCGGGGTGTCACTAACGGCCACGGAGGGGGTGCTCTTCTTATAGCTATCACCGTGAGGGTTTTTCTGCTTCAGTAGCTGTGAAATCCGCATCTGGGGCTGGGCTG
>NW_009242904.1:0-7585 GCF_000690835.1 Fulmarus glacialis | reverse complement strand
ATTTATATATATTTGCTATCATACATCAAAGTATATATGAATCCCATCATTTCTGTTATGTTTTCTGCAGACATGGTCTGAAACAAAATCACCAACAACTAAATCAAAAGCTTCCTGGTTAACATAGGAAAGCCAAAGAGGATCTTTCCTCTTTTTTTGCGTTTCAGTACCAGTATTTTTTTAAACTTGTAAGGATTCTTCATAAACTAGAGGTCCAAGATCATTTAAAGCAGTCTTTATAAGCAAATTTACATACTTTGACATGCTTTTGTGAGGCAGTTAGTATCAAAATCCAATAGTATTTCTTACAGAACCACATGACTTTCTGCAATGCAGATATACATTTCATTTCTAAAAAGCCACAGTTCTTTTTCTACATCTGCTCTCATCAAATCCCCAGGATTCATTCATAAAACTGCTGCTGTTCCAAATGCTGATGCTGTTATCCCTGCTGTGGATTAAGATGTACACCCAATCTGGTGACATCATCACGTGGAAGATTGGTAAGTAGGAAAATACCCTCCCGAAATCCACAGATAGTCTTTTCTATCTCTAAATCCTCATGATTCACGTCACCCAACAGTGCAATGCGACGGAGACACGTCTCTGTGTAGGCTAAGGGTCTTCTTCCATCAAAGGAATCTCTAGGGGAAAAAAAGAAATAGCATTAATTGCTGATTGTAACTTCCCTTTATACTTTTGCAGAGTATTAGTATTAGCAATTCTGCAAAAATAGAAATGGACATTGCAATAATCTGAACAACACATACAGTGTCTCCAATTCTAGACCCACTTACGCTCTAACACCTATGTGAAAATTAACCTACAAAACTCACCCAGATTTTCTAAAACGTGTTAAGCCCACAAAAACCCAAATGCAAACATCCTTTCTACTACACTAATTACTGAATCAGCATTCAGAGTAGGCAGAGAATTTTGCTGGCATTATCATAATTTCTCCCTCCTCCTTCTAGCTGCCCTCTTCCCCTCATGATGCCATCACAAGTTAGCCCCAACCCTATGAAGCAGGAAGACTTCCTCACCCAGACCTTCACCCACACCAAATTTAGGACACTGGGCTTCAGCTCTGCTACCAATAAATCACAGAGATTGCTTTGCCTAGCGACTCTCAGTGACTGTGGAGAGCAGCATCACAGCCACTCCTTTTAAATGTCTCCAAGGAAAGCTATCTAGTTTCCTTAACATGCCGAGCAGCACACCATACGGCTCCGTCGGAATTCAATGAAATTATATCAATGCATGCTCATATTTGATTTAAATGCAGATGATAATATATGGCAATCTCCCTTCTCATACATAGTCCTGCGGGTACGTTCCCTTTATGCTGTGACTCCCATGTCCATGGCTTAATGCGTACATGCTTTCGACTGAACAGTTTGCTTTACACGCAGATATGATGAGCTTGTTAATAAAGGCTGCTAATTTTGGCTTAGTACAAAAACATGATTTGCTTTCCGTTTTAAGGAGAAAATCCTGTTCTTTGCTGTGAAAGCCATGGCATGTGAGGGAGTTGTGAGTGTAGGAGCTGAGGAGCGGATGAACAGCCCAACACAGGCATGGTGGTGGTTGGCTTCGCTGCTGTACCCAGGTGCCTGCTGCCATCCCTGTTGACGAGACTGCTGTTATGGGGTCTGGACAGGAACCTTCTGGCCTGGGATTCAAATCCCTTGTGCCACAGCTAGCAACGACATATCACAGACATGAAGCTCTATGACCATGGCGTAGTATGGTTTAAAAAATGTCCAAATTAAGATGTGGAGAAAAACATGGAGAAAGTAGGAGCAGGACAGCTGGGTTTATTCCTGCTCTGACAGTACAAACAAATGATGGCTCCTGTTTACGGACTCACCTATTGCACCTATGCAAGACTCACCATCTGCAATATCAATCCGCGGACTCGTGGACGCAGCCTCCCCGGCAGTGCTACGGGATACGTCAGTTCGATCTGAACCGGGAAGCGCTGCCGCTTGGCATGCTGGGGACGGGTACAAACTTTGGAGCAGTTCAGAGGAGCCCGACCTACTGTCACAGGTCTCAAATTCGCTAGGCAGCGTGTCTGTAATCCTGGGGCCAGGGTAAGCAGGAGGATTCTGATCTTCTGTCTGCAACCTATGCCCCTGGTCTGTGGTAGCTGAGTATCCGGGTGCCAGAGCATTCAAGCCGCTGCTTACAGCTTCATCGTAGGAAGGCAGCATGACAGGAACGCCATCCACCACCACAAAGTCGGGGTCACCCATGGAGCCCTCCTGGTTGCCTCTACGTCAAACACAGATGAGTTATCACAGAGAGCAGGAGCATGTCAGAGGCACCTTGGAGCAACTGCTGAACTTAAGTAAACACAGCACTTTCTAGTCATGCAAAATGAGGCTACAGGATCATTAACATTCACAAAAATGTTTGCTTCACGGGTTTGCAAAACTCTGTTCACGTTGGCAGTCAGGCTACAATCAGAAAAATGAAACCAGTAATGCAAAGAACAATTTTGAGAAGGGAGGGAAAACAGGTGCTTGGAAGAGATAAGGAGCACCATTTGCTGTGCGGTGCATAGTAGCTATCATGGATATAAGATCACAGATGTAGTTCACCAGTCAAAAGTGTCTGAACCCCTGGAAAGATGTGTGCTAGAGCACAAAAGTGCTTACAGCCCATGTAAATTGGCACTGAGATGACTACTACTGGCTGACAGGACTTTGGTGGCCAGATTTGTGGCCTCCTTCAGGTCTTACTTTCAAAGGATGAAGGCTTCCTTAACTAGTACTAAGCTGGTTTCTTTTTTAAGCAAAACATTTCTATTAATTGGGAAGGTCTGTTAAACCCTAAAGTATCTGTTCAGTAGCCAATTAAATCATAGTAGAGTCCCAGCAGGAGGGAATTGGTCCCAGGTACCTTTAGGACATGAAAACGTCTGAAAAGGAGAGGACAGAAAGCCATTTCAATCAGCTAGAAAAGTACAGGCTATAAAGCTATCCATAGTGCAACCCATTACCCTAAAGATCTTCCTAGTTATATATGTGTATGTATACTACTCCCCATATACCGTATATATGCACATATATATGCATATAAATTTAGACATTACTTGTATAATCTGTATACTTTTACATACACATTTCTTTAACATTAAGATCACCAAGTCCTTTCTGCTGCATTTATTTACTGACATACATCTTTTTCATCTCTGTTTTCTGCACACGGTAGAATAAAGACACGAGAAAAAGCAAGCGCAGGAGAGGAGTCACACAGTGAAGGTCCATAGCAAACTGAGCAGGTTGAAAACTAGAGACAAGTCTAAACCCAGATACAGTACTGGCTTTGCCTAAAACTCTGCATGCCTGCCTTTGTTTTTCCACTTGTAAGATAGTAATAATAATACCCACCTACCTGTCTCATGAGGAGTGCTGTGAGAATCAATGACAAATGCTCATAGCTGCATGATATTTTATGGAAATAAAGGAAGATGTAGGAGATGTTTATGAATTGTGATGAAAATAATACTCATGAAGGGAATGCAAACTTTTAATATAAATTTGTCCATAGAGAAAAAGAAAATCTTTCTTAAAACTTACATTACTAAGTCTACAGTAGTTAAAAAATTAATTCCCCCAGCACCTGAAAATGAGTATTTAAAAATATTGTCAGCTATTTTTACATGCAGAAGCAGCAATTCTCAGTAGTAGAGCTGTAATTACTCCCAAAGTGAATCTGGCAAACTTTACTTTTTATCTTAGTTGCAGAAAGGACTACTGCGGGTTTTTGGGGGTGCCCTTCCACACGGGTGGTTCAGAGACTTCTGCTCAGAGCAGAAGAAGGTGGTATCTGCAAGGCTTGTGAGCCGCGCTGCCTCCTCAGCAAGGAGCGCTGAATGTGAAAACTGAATCAAGGTCCTCAATCTTCAAAAAAAAAAAGAAAACAGTACAAACCTTGGAAGGAAATGTGTCTTAAATTTGGTCTGGAACATCCTGGCTAAAATAACCAGTAGCAGTACTAATAAAACGCTGGTAGCAGTGAACGCCACTATTTTCCATGTCGTCAGGAGGGTCTCCTGTGTATTTGGCCAGGTTTGTTCTGTAACAAAAAGGCAATACAAGAGTTGTGTTTGATTATTACCGCTGTTATTTTGTATTAATACTTCAACAATACTTAGAAGTGCCAGTCAGGACAAGACATCTTTTATACGTATGTTGTAAAAACACACATGAACTCAATGCCATATACCAAAAGCAGTCTTAACATTAAGCTGCCACAGGGGCTGGACCTTGCTTTTTCCCCTTGATTTTTTTAATACATGCAATCATGAACTTAGCTTGTTTACATATAAAAGTAGCCAGAAGATGTTAAAAAATACATTTGAAGAGCTAATGATTGAAACGGTTTAGGATCATTCAGGATCTTGGAAAGGTACTATATTAAATAGCATCTTAAAATCGATGTTCATCACTTTACCATGAAACAGATGAAGTTCACCAGGCATTACAGACCAACAAATTTGCTCTAAAAGAGAGGGACCTATAAGAGAATAGGAGTAATGCCACTGCTGCTCCCTTACCTGTTTTGACACAGTAGACTTGGTAGGAGGGGAACCACTCCCCGTACTGGCAGGTGATGTACTTGTAGTCGTTGGTGAGGGTGTAACCAGGATCACAGTAAAACTCCACCACCGTCCCGTGGTTGTAACGCTCGCAAGGCCGTGGGTGGCAGATGTAGTCTCCATGACTCACCATTGGAGGTAGTGGACAAACTTGGGCAAATAAACAAAGAGAAAAGGAGAAAGACGTTAACGCCAGCAACCCACTGCTGGGTAGCTTCAGTATGTCAAAATGCACAGGGGACATTTCAGGCTCCCTTTCAGGCTCCCTGCAGCTTTGGGTTCATCTTGGTGGTACCAGACCGCTGCTGCTGGGAGATCACGCACCCATCCGCACCAGCAGAAGGATGCACACACCTCCCGCGTGGTGACGTGGGCTGGGGTGGGTCATTTCGGCTCTCACCGACACCAGCAAGCTCTGCTGTCACCTGCTTGTTTAAAGGCCTGAGAGATGGGATCTGTGAAGCTTCCCATCCTCTGGGGGAAGAGGGGGTGGGAGAAACACAGAAGGGGACATGTATGCCTATAAGATGGCTATATGGGGATGGAGGGGGACAGTCAAAACAAGGAGAATCCCTCTCCTTATGAAGCATCTCAAATTCAGCTGTAACATCCTATTTTTTGTTGCATCAACATAATTAAATGGTTATATGCCCTAACTAAATTCCTAAATATTCACTTTTAAAAATAAGTTTGCCATCACCTGTGCTGCAAGAGATGCACAGCACACAACGTTGCTTAAGCACTCACAGTTTGTACCGCTGTAATATTATTAAGTTGAGCTTAAGCTCTACTGGTGTTATTTGTGTTTTGTTATCTCTGAACAGCCCGATTGATCTCAGTGGGACCACTGGTGGAGTGGTCTGTTATTAAACAGAGCAGAGGCTGAGCCTGTGTTAATTAAGTACAGTGGTCTACATGAGGCTAGGTAAGTAAGAGAGAATTGCAATATAAACATGTGGAACTTTTATTGTAGGCCCTGAAACGAAATGTCCTCTCACATGGCTGGGCAGATGAACTCGATGGAGAACCAAGGGAGCACTCTCTAGGAAACAGCAGCGGGGAAAGCAGCTCGCAAGCAGTATTTTTGTAAGAGAGGAAACTTTGCCACTGAGTAAGTGTTAGTTGATTACTCTTTTCTTAAGTGCTTCCAACACAGAGGAAAAAAAACCTACAAAGTGTCATGATGTCTCAAATGGCTACATACTGACCCAAAAAGGGCTTAAATTACTAGATGGCTTGTTTTATTTCCTTCAGAGGCAGTAACTAACTGGCTCAGTGCCCCATCTACAGGCTGTTCCCTTCACTTCATGCCTCCCTCATGCAGGCAAGACCTACTGCATTGATTTAAATAATGAAAATGCCATCTCTCAGAAGAAGAATCTTGCCAGAAATTACAATTCAGCTGCTTCTCTCTGTGAATCTTGTTACATGAATAATGCATTTCATAAAAAAATACACAAGACATTAAATGAATCTTCAAGAGAGGCTGATTACAATGTGCAGCAATGTCTATTCCCCATCCCCTGGAGACATGGTTTTGTTTGCATTTTCACTGGCAAGGCTTAATAATAATTTGAAATCAGAGCAAGTAATTCACATAAAAATTCACATGCTCAGTGATCTGCATACTTTCCAAAGTCTCTGGGCTCACAAGAAAGAGGAATGCTTTACTGGGAAGTCAACTCAAGACTGAAAACAATTTTCTTAAGACTAGGGCAAAGGTGTCAGACTGAAATAGTAGGAAAGCTCCTTTTGTCCATATCAGGGATCATTCTTCTATTAAAAAGAAAATGATCAGTGAAAGCAACTATTCTGGTCTGTCATAAGAAAACCTGATATATTTTTATTATCTACGCTTAGAGCATGAGAACAAAGGAAGACAGCAATTTAAGCTTCTTTGCAACTGAGTTTTGCCAAGCTACTGCAGGCTGCAAGAGATGTGTAGATGCCCAGTACCTTTCTAGCAATGAGCAAGTAGAGCACACCTTATCACAAAGAGCAACACTCAGAGAAATAAATTTGCCTCTCCAGCAATGTACCTGCTGCCTCATCCCTAACCTCGTAATGTCATTAAGAGCCAAAGCAGCCTGCTGAATAAAAAAAGCCTCAAAGCTGGTGTCCCAGCAATGTGTATCAGCTCAGGAATGGCACATTTCCAGGCAGACTGAAAACAATACACTGTGGGGTCAACCCAGATACGGAGCTGTCAGTCTGTTTACAAATGGAGATGCATTTTATAAAACCTGAAAACAAGAGCATCACTCTTAGCACACCTGTGCTAAAAAAGAGTGCCACCCCTTCCACTGACACCCTCCATATTTCAAGGGAAATGCTCGTGTATTGGTGTTGCCTGGAAACTTCTGCAAACATTTCTTTAACGCACTGCTGAGCATTAGTCATGAATTAGAGTCAAATTTTAACTGGTCGTACCTGCCAACAGCTCTTGCATTAAACACTCTTACAACCAGCAGATGCAATGGAGCGGGTTTGAAAATGAGGGCGTTTAGCTCAACCGAAACAGTGCTTCATTCTTACGTCAACTGGACTGTCAGAGTCAGGGGTTTTCACTCACTGGGGGTATCCCTCACCACCTCCTGTGAACCTTATGTTCATCCAGTTTCAGGATCCCTCAACATTTGCATGGGCAAACTGGCCCCCATGTACACTCAGTAATGCTCAGGTTTGGAGCCTCTTTTTCCAAATCAAGTCAAATGAGATACATCACAAACAATCAAAAATGAACTCGCTTTGAGCTCTGGGCAGTTAGTCATACACCCTGTCCCCTTCTCAACTCCCTCCATTCCCATGGTCATCCTAGCCCAAGATCCTTTAAAGTCAGTGGAAGGACAGCCATGAAGTGGCGTTAGTTTTGATAACAGAAAAGCAAGAAAGTCTGGAGGGCCGCTGAACACTCTTGCCTCCCAAAGGCCCAAGATGTTTAGTGCAGAGCTAGTCATAGAATCATAGAATCATAGA
>NW_009242903.1:0-7291 GCF_000690835.1 Fulmarus glacialis | reverse complement strand
AAAAAAAAAATGGCAAAAAAAAGAAAATAAAAAAAGAAAACATCATCTTCTCAATTGTAGTTTTCAATAAATCTTACCAAAAATGAAAAGTCATTTTTAGGATCGGAACTCTTTTGTCAGTTTTAATTAGATTGCAATTCCCCTGGAGACTCCATACCTTGCCAAGACTTGTATTTTTAGGCCTAGATCCTGCAAGTATATGGATGTTCACCTTCACATGACTATTACTGTGATATTCACTGAATGTCATGGATGATTCTTTATGCAAATTATGCAGTGAACTAATTTGCACAGCTGCAAATCATTTTATATAACTTCCGTTTATGGTCTGCCTCAAGCAGAGTCAAGGGTAGCACCGAGAATATTAAAACCTTTGTATGAGTTTCTATGTGAGGGTAGTTTTTTGCAGGGGAGGGAAATAGCTTGGGGTTCCTGGAGAATCTTTGAGCTTGCTTGATGCTAGGATGTTTAGGTTAATGACAACTCTGAATATCTGAGTATCTGCTGAAAATCTTGGGTATTTCCTGAATCTCCTGTTCTGACAAAGAGGGGATCTCTGCTTATGGAATAGGTGGTGGTAGGAGAGATCAAGAGGTTCTTGGATCAGTGACAGCTGAAAGAGGGCTGGAGTCTATCTGAGAGCAGTTGAGTTTTTGGATGTGCCTGTGAGAGAGGGAGAAAAAGTGCGGAGGTGCTTTCCAGGTGGTTGCAGGGTGCGCTGGGGAGCTCATCTCTCACAGTGTTTGGAAAGTACCTGGGGTCTTTTTAGGTTGATGTGAGCTAGGCAAGAGAGGGGACAGTGAAAGACAACTTTGGGCCAGCACTGAGCACACTCAGTATCTGTGGTCCCTTGCTCATTTCTGCTACAGCGGCTGCTGGTCTCATTCAAGCCATATTCTCTGCCTTCCTGTTGAGGCTCTATTAAAAACACATTCAGAAAAACTTGCTAAATTTTCTTGGTCAGCGGGCAGAAAGTGGCTTTATACTCCAAAAAAACAAAACTGAAAGAAAATTCCTTCTTCTTCCCCTGTTTTGCCTGGATGCATGATGGAATACATGGATACAGAAGGAGGATATCAAATACAATTTGATATCTTATGAAGCCTTATGAAGTATTAATGTATTCAGCTAAGCACACACATGATTCTGTTTCTGGAGTGATGCTTAGGTTCTGCTCAAGCTGGAACTATCTTTATATTGACTAATGCAGTGGGGCCTTCAGCCAGATTTTACTTGTAGACACTGATATAATACAAATAATACATATTACTGCTAATATTCCATTTTGCAGCACAAGAGTCATATAATTACATACATAAATTCCCATTCAAGTGTGCAGATGTGAAAAGTATGTTTGACAAGTGATCCAACAGTGAACATTTAAGAAAATAAGAGAGATGTTAAGCTACTAAAATTTGAAATGCTATAGTGTTATAAAATCATTTAAATTCAGAACAATTTCATTTGACACCATTTGGATCTGGAGCAGAATATATCTTGCAATTCTTAAGTGAAACCATTTGCAATTAGAGTAGGCTGAAAAAGAGATGTCTTGCTATGATTAGATATAAGAAAGAAAAAGATTTGATTGTAAGAGGTTTACACAGTTTTGACAACAAATCCACTGAGGTGTATTTCCTGTAATAGTCCGTGTTGGCAACAGAGTCACACAAGAGCAGTGGACAGTAAAGCTGGGAGGTGGCAGGACATGGGACTGCACAAGGGCGTGGGAAGAGGCAGGCACGAAAGGCACAGAGTAAAGCTAGAATGATTGAGAATGAGTTCCAGTTTTTCATGTTTGGCTTCCCACATCATCACTGATATGTGATACTAGACTTGTGATACAAGTATGTGGTAGAAATAGACAAGGAGAGAAGCAGAGACGTGAAGGCTTTGGTATCAAAGGGAGTGCAGGAGTGAAAGTCTGGAGAGAAAGTACTTCTCATACCCTTTGCATAACCCTGAAAGGAATAAAAAGAAACTTTCTTTGGTGTTAAGACCATAAAGTCAAATAACTTGGGATTAACTGTAGCTCTTCTTGGACCAAAAATAATTTCCTTTGAAAAAAAAAAAGTTCAACAAAACCCGTGTAAAATTCTTCTATTTAAAATTTCAGAAAGAGATGGTTTTCTTATGTAACTTAAATGTATTTATCATAGAGACCTGCGTCCTTGATTGTGCGAGTTCCTATGCCACTATAGTGTAAGGTAATAGAAAATCATTGTGAACTTACTCATACTTCTGTTGCATTTCTTCTATCAGCTGGAAGTCAGTGAAAGGTAATAAAGTCAGGATGGTGGAAGTTTGCAAACAGAATCAGAGGTTATATCGTTCCAGGTGTTTAAGTGCTACTTATGCCTGAAAGAGGAAAACAAGCCCCTGCCATTTGAAGCTGGATGTTGTTAGGCTTCACTGATTCTTTACTATTCTTTGCAAAGCTGCAGCTGAGTGAAAATCAGGAATACAACATGTTTTGTGATTATGATGATACCAATTATTTTCTCCTTTTTTATTTGGGGGAGTGGGTTGGGGCTGAGTGCTTTTTGTCTTTTTCTTCTGTTGTTATGAAGAAATTTTCTTCTGGATATATAAGGTTGTCAGATTTATTACTGCCTCCTTCTGATTCATATTACTGCAAAGAGATTTTTCTGAACAAAGTATTCTTTTAATAGTTGCATATACTTTTTAAAGAAACTCAGAATTTCTATATCATTTATCTCCAAGACAATTAGGAACTAATTTTCTTCACTAAGATCTTCAGCTGATTGTGGTAAAAGACAAACTGGATTTTGGTACTTTGCTGCTAGTAATTTTCCGTTCAAATAATAAATATATTGACAATGATGATAACAATAAACTGTTCAGAGTAAGAAATGTATGGATGCAAGCTGTGAGGAAGAAACAATGGACTATTTCTGTAGATATATTTTTACTTGTCAGCCAATAAAATGATGTAAACTGGGGTTAGGTAGTGGTGTGCAAAGGCCCAAAATAAAGCTGATATGTTACTTTAGGTCCCACTGAAAATTAAAGAGTCCAAGCCACAAAACAAAGAACCTGCCTTTGTCTCAGGACAGGAGGGAACAATTAAAATCCCTTTTTCTGGATCAGCAGCCAGCGCCTGAGGAAAGACTGCGGAGAGCCAGTGGCCGGGGCATCAGCAGGCTGCCCTGGGGACGGCATCGTGCTTTCCTCAAGCTGCTCCTGTCAGTGCTGAGCTGGGCCTTAGAAGGAAGGAGGGATGCAGAAAAGGAATTGCTTTGGGATACTGGACTAAGGGAAAAAAGATCTTTAGATCGAGGAAACGCCTCCTGGTTTTTGTGACTTCAGTGTTTAAGGGAACAAAACACTTTTCACTTTTATTAAGACTTCATCAAAGACATACTTCACTAACAGAATCAATTTTCCCAGCTAAGAAAGACAATCCATTAGATCAAAAATACTCAGTTTCTTGGGACAGGAAGCGATGAAACTGGTGTTAGCAGAGAGATCCATTTTTCCAACGAAGCAGATTGTGTGTTCATATTGCTGTCGAATCAATATGCAATAAATAATGGAGATGCTCATAGATATAAAAATAGCCAAAAAGAATCGATATAAGACCAAAAGGAATTAAAACAAGACTTAAAACTGAGCCAGGAGACTCCACAAAATGAATTAAAGCAACATCTGGAAACTTCCCAAAAATAATTGATGATGAACTATTGTTAGAAATGATATCTTTGTCTGAGTAGCAACTACAAAACTTTCTCTAGTCTGATAAAATGGAGGGGAGCCATGAATTGACTGCCGTAGATCAACAGGTTTTCCAGGAGTAGAGGAGACCGAGAAAACCTTGTCTAACTTGAAATTTGCTGACAGAAATGGGCACCTAGGGGTTTGGGCAGTTAAACAATAGCCTTGAGAAGAAAATTAAAGGCACTGTAGGAGACATCTGTCTGGGTGAGGGATTGGGCCAGATGAAACAGCCACTGAGGCAGGATGTTTGCTGAAGTTTTCCATCTTGTTTTTACTCAAAAATGCCTGGAGGGGAGAGATCGGATTGGCTCAGCTCTGATAATACAACCCTCCACCCCTGTATCTTTGAGGGAAAACTCCCTGGGAAGCTTATTTGGCACAGCTCAACATTGTAGTCCAAATGGATGGCTCGGGAGATGAAGAGATGAACAACATATGGTCAGAGGCATGGAGCAGTTGTGAGAGGCACTCTTTGCTCTGAACCTGTAGGCACATTTCCATGCCAGCAGCTGGCTGTCTTGTCTACCCCCCATCAATTCCTTCTAAACACAGTTTTTAAGCACATTTGAATAATTTTGGCTAGCAGAAGAAGTAACTAAAAACCTAAAAATACCGGTCATTCAAATTGTTTGCATGTAATGAATTGCAGCCAAGCAGCTGTGCTCTGGTCAAAATTTATGGGCCTGATCCAAAGCCTGGTGAAACACCTCTTCTGCCTGCTGCGATGCCCACTTTTCCTCCTCTTTACCAGCTAGGAGAACAGAGCAGGTGTAGAGCCTCACTCCATATTGCTGAACATGGTTAACATTTCTTCAAGCTACAACTGTCTCTCCACACAGGTGCTGTGCAAATGCTTAATGCTGAGAGCTAACGTAAAGGCTCCACTCTTCCTTCAGCAGTATGCTGTAGTTTAAAGGGTCACCCCCAAAGGGATTAAGAAATTTCTTCCATGAAAAATTGTGTTTCTTTAACCAGTACTCAAAATGTTTCCAACATCTTTAGCTGACCCCAGGATGATGAATGAGGTCACCTTGTTTAAGTCTATGTTACTTTACATTATGTTACGGCAGCTCAATAAACACACTTAAAGGAAAATCTCGTTTTCATAATAAAAAAATTGAAATGCCTTTCTGATATGGCTTGCACCATTTCAGGTCACCCTGTTCTCTCTGCCGTTTATTGAACTGCATTAGCATCACCTTCAGAGGAAGGGGGTCACCCTTCCTTTTATGTGAAGATACAAAGTGGTGAAGTGAAAAGGGTGGGTGAAGCAAAAGCAAAAATTGTAATTAATTCAAGTGCTGCTCTTAGAGCATTCCATTCAAAATTGAGAATTGAAAGGAAGAAATAAGGGGGAGGAGGAAGGAATAGTTCTAATTTAAATGATAAGTTTTTATTTAAATTTCAGTGCCCAAGAAAAAGACAAAGAAACTAGGATACGACTAGTGTGAAACTTTCTTATCCAATATACCTTTTTTATCTAGAAATGGTCATAGGTAGGTAGTCTACATGATTGAAATACATGCTGAAATTTGTTCTTCCAGAAATATTTAATCTCTCTCCCTGAATGTAAACTATTAATTAATGAAACTGTGATAGTTTTCATCAGGGAATTTGTCTGTAATAAAAAATGGCAGGATTATGCCTTGTATGCTGCTTTTCCTATTAAGTGACAATAGCACTAAGGAAGATAACTAATGAGATCCTCGCATACTTCCTTTATGAATATGCTTATTTTGAGCTGTCCCCTTCCTCAGAAATACCATTGTTTTTAAAGTCCTCATTTGGAAAAAAAAATCACTCTCAGCTGTGAGGATCATAATTTTCCAAGTCTCTGATGGCTGTGTGAATGCACCTCAAGATACAACTTGACCCTGTTAAGAGCGAATATGTTTGGGAAAGCCATTATGAATGCTTTCTTTTCTTGGGAAAAGATTGATCATCTTCTTTTTCCTGCTTATATATATTTTTTTTTTCCTAATTGTTCACTGCAGCACCTCTACTCTTCGTAAATCTATAACAACATTTGCCTACTGTCTATTCATATCTGGAATAACGTGTGAAAATTATTTTCATTCAAAGAAAGCGTGTATAACAATGATTGATTCATGTGACAAAAGCAGTGTACAAATGAAGACCACAGGCTATGGATCTAGGCAAGAAAGTGCAGTTCAATCTACAAGAAGCAGATAAATATGTATCTTTACACACAACTGCATTATCATAGCAGATTGATGTCTTTAGGATGTCTCTAGAACTTCCTCCTTTTTTTCTTCTCTCTTTGTAATTGCTTTTATGACAGGCAGCATTTCAGCAATTTTGTGAGACATTTCCTTAAGATTTGATTAAACCATTTACATCACAAAGTCCCCCAAAAAGCTGGACTTAAAAAAATAAGAAGGTTAGCTCCTTCTAGGAGCAAAGAAAATGCGTATAGAGATATTTTAGGCCTTTTTTTTTTTTTAGGATACATAGAGGGCTGCTCAACTTCTGAATTGACTGCCAAGAAGTACAGTCTGAGAGTTGATTGGTAATCACGTTTTCACACGAGGCTGATAATCAAGTATTTGCATATACTATTGAAAAGTATGAAAGAAAAATGAAAGGGGCATTCAAAGAGGAAGAGAACACAGTGTATAGTCAGGAGAATAGAAAATACTTATTTTTACTCAAACCTTTTTGGTTCATTTAAGTATTCAGCTGCAGGACTGTGGTGTGCATACAATAACAAGAGGGGTTTTATACAGACAGCCTGCTTGTCCATGCTGAATGAAATACAGAAATGAAACATGTCTAATATATTAAGAGGTGAACTGGATTTCTAATTTGTATATTTTTGACAGATATTTAATAGTATGAAAAATGTAAAGCTGTACTCATCTTTTCTTTGTACTAACCCTGCTATAGTTGAAAGAAGCAACACTTTCCCCTAAACTGGATCACATTTCTTACAATCATGTGATGTTGCCATCACGTCATGGGGCGGAATGCGGAAGAAGAGAAATGGGACATACCTTGTTCTTTGCCAGTACACATCATTGCAACTTGTTTCCACCTTTGGAAGAGCTGGGCCACTGCATGGCAGCCAGGAGTACATAACTTATTAGTATCAGATTGAGAGCACAGTAAGTAGGGCCCCAACGTCAGGGTCTGAGAGGAGGAAGGCATGCTCATTTCCTTGATAAATTCATTTCTTGTTCAGAATACACTTGATGGCTAACCAGTATCTGTTTTCTCCTACTGCATAACAAAGAAAGTTGCCTGCTGGGGGTGCATGGTAGTCCCTTGATTCAGCAGCAATTAGTCAGAACCACGGTTTATTTAACTTAGCGTGCTGCATCTCTCAGACCTTGTACCTTCAAACTCTGCAGTACAGATACTATTCAAAATTCCATATAGTTCCCCTCACTGCATATGCACGCAGCTTTTTTCCCATATGTGGTGCACACAGTGGGTAATATGTTTGTATCTGATATTGCAAAGGAACTGAAGATAATGCATAGTATTGTTGACATGTAAAATGGTTAAATGGAGTTATATAGAAAAAAAAAAA
>NW_009242902.1:0-7587 GCF_000690835.1 Fulmarus glacialis | reverse complement strand
CCCCTCTTCAAGTCTATATTCCCTTCACCAAGCTCCCCCCACTGTTATTCAACTTTCACCTTATTTTTCTTCACCGTGTAAGTTTTTTCATCACTGACAGCATCTCCCAGCCCAGTCTGCTGTCTTTGTTTTCGGCCGGCAAGCTTTGCACGCTGCTGGGAGGATGCACCAGGCTTGATCTGTTGGATAAACTGGGAAGACATTTGTGTAGTAATTTCTAGGTGGCAGGTCAGCGCCCCGCCACTGCGAGCTCTTGGCTCTGCGAGAAGCGCTGCACTGCCTGCTGCACGGCGTGTCTCCGCTCCTCACCAGATCACAGGGACTGTGTCTTGAAAACACTGGGCAGAGAGTGGAAGATGCTGGCTACAGTCCCCGAGAGCTGCAGCCAGCAGTTTGCGTAGGGGGATTGTTTTTCAGTCATTCAGTATTTTCAGAATTTCTGGACTGTGAACTCTACTGGGAAGGAACTGCATTTCCTTCTGCTGGCCCGTCAGGACGGGGCCAAAGCTTCAGCTGGGCTTTGGCCCTGCTGCAAAACAGCATCTTTAGTAAGAAAGGCTCAAACAGCTGGGCTCCTGAAAATTTTAAAAAGCCCCGGTTTTTCAAGGGTGGTGGTTGTCATCTATGTGCAGAGTAGTTCAATAAATGAGAAGGACATCGCTGCCAGTTTAGAGACCCTATATGCGTGTTTGGGGGTGTGTGGGGGAAGCAAGACCTTGAAACAGGAATAAAACCGCTGGGAAGGAAAGCGGCTGCGTGACAGCTTGTGCTCGATAGCAAGGTGTTTTGTGCTGCGGTGCAGCTTTAGGCTGCGAGGTGGCTTTGACTCAGCAAGCGCTGGTTGCCCAGAGTGAGGGTGACTGGTTTGGAGGTTTTGCATTAATAAAAGTTACAGTCCTACAGCCGCATCTCCATCTTCTCATTCCAGAATGGCATGCTGTTATACCAGTGGAATTACTGTGCACTCCAGACTTTAAACCCATAAATTGCTAATGCCAGACTGTTCCGATGAGCAGCTTTTTGATATCCTTTACATCCCTTAAAAAGTACTCAGGCCTGTTGACAAAGCAAAGAAATGGTGTCAAAAATAATTTTAAAACCTTTTGACCTGTAAGGTTTAAGAGAATTAGGCACAGATTCTTTGCTTTAAGCCTCTTGGTGACAAGAAATATGGTCCTATGCCAGCCGGTTTGATTGACAGTGGCGTTTGTAGTTTCAGCTGCTAATACAGTATGCTCCTTGTATATTCCTAGTGTGTAAATATAGAAGACTATTTGTCACCTGGGTTGATGGATTATGCATAAGTGAGACAATGTGGTTAAGATTCTAAATAAATGAAAAATCATAAACTTTACATAACTCATAAAGTAACGCTTAATACTCATAATGAAGTATCCTTACTTTAATCAAGGGAAACTGTCAGACTTTCAAATAAGCAAAGATTATGCAGCTACCATGGTGTGTGGTTTTGTTTTTTTTGTTTTATAGCTACATGCTACTAACCTGCATCATTGGATTTTTGACAACCGTAATAAAATGTATTGGAAAATTGATTAGTTTTAAGACAGTCTTCATAGCCAGCTGCTTTTATTTCTAAATGTCAGTCAGTCATTGTAGGCTCCATCCCTTCAAGTGGAATTCTTTGCTGAATATGAACCTTTGCATAGGTACAAAAGCAGTCGTTTCACATTCTTCAATTAGTTTTCAGTATTTGCATGTGTACTCGCATAAGTTTATATTTCCTGAAAGCTTTCCCACAAATAGTTGGCTATTTACTCATTTCCCACTATGTCATAATTATAACTTATTTGTACTCTTGAGATGTCGTAAATTTGTAATAATACAGAGATGGCTTTGTAATTGATATTTTCAGAAAATTCCAGCTTTTTTCAAGAAAAAGAGTGTGGTTAAGTTATTGATTTTTGGATAGAGAAAAGAGAATTTGCCATGAAAAGTGCATTATCACCTCTTGAAATATGCAGTAAAATTGGCATTTTCAGCATGCTACTCTTATCTTTATTTGCTGATAGAGAGACTCTCCAGATTTTTTTATCTTTAAGGGAAAGGATATGGTTAGGTTCATATTACTCAGCATTTAATAAGTACGACGTACAAGGAAAAAGGGACGTAGCCCAATACTATAACATTTAACAGATTTTGTTTAAGGAAAGCACTTTTCATAATCTAAATGCATAAAATGAATCTAAATAAACGAAAGTCTAAATCTGCATCTGTTTTAATCTCACTTTTAATAGCACAAAAATCTGACTCCTGAAGTCCTTTTCCAGACTAAACTATCCTGCTGACCCGTGGGGGTTCTGTACGAGCAAGAGGTGCAGGATTCGCCCTGAAGCTGGTGTGCTGTTTATGAACCACTTTGAAGCAGTTTGCTTCTGAGGCCACATCTTACTCTTTCGCTGCACGCTGAGTCCTAGCAGATGTCAACGGCAATTTCATGCATGTTTTGAGAGGAGGCTGTGGCCCTTCGGTATTATTTTGCTCTACAGAGATACTGTAGCAGAATGTTTGCTTTGTGATTAGATTCTACATTTTTTTTATAATGTGATGAGCTGTGTGTGGCTGACTGCTGGTATTTAACAAAAAAGCCTAGACTCAGAAGTCGCCGAAGTAGATATGATCACAGATATCGGCATGATTAAGATTTCATTTGGTTTCAACAATAAGGGATTCAATTAGATGCATTTTATTATTTGTTCTGTTAGCTCATTTGTTTGCTTCGTGAGTGTAGAATCCGGCTTCTGGACCAAAACCTGCCCACATCTGAAATGAGATGAATTCTCAAATGAAATGTTTTAAAATATTAGTTATATTCAATGGATTATTTTAACTAGCTACAATAGCTTCTTTCATATGTCTGAGTCTCTGTTGTAGTCTAGACTGGAGTGTCCGATTGCCACATTACTTGCGTGTCAGTTTGTGCATTTCTCACCTGTTCAGTGAAATGCTAGAAAGTCATTTGCAAACATGGGTTAGAAGACAAAGGTTACATTCACTGCATAGTTTGTTGATACCATGCACCTATAGTTTGAGAATATACAACATTTATTAAATATTCTGACACAGAAAAAAATCTGCAGAATGTTGCTATAATAAGACTAGGCCATAAATAATAATAATAAAAAAATCTTAGAGAAGACGGCTAGCCTGTGTTTCTTTTGGTATGGATGTTACTTCTCAGTTTTTAGTAGACTTCCTTGCTTCTGTGCCCCAAGCAGTTGGGTTTATGGCTAGATGCTATGGATCAGAACTATTTATATTCTGTGGATAAAATCACTTAAGTGAAAAGAGAAATAAACTGCACCATTACAATTTTGTAGAGGAGCAGCTGTCTTTAACTTTTTCTTACTCTGTTCTTTGAACTTGATGAGGTTATTCAAAGACTTGGAGGCTGAGAAGAGACTATTTAAATAAGGTTCCTTCAGCTCCTAGCTGTTATAGGTCATTATATTTTGCCCCTTCGCTGTATGTATATTGAGCTTCGTAACTTTTCAAGTTGCCTGCTTTAGTTTAAAAAAAAAAAAAGTTATCTAGTCTGTGTGGGAAGATGCCAAGAGATAACTGTGCCATTGGTTGACTACCAGTTCTATTGAAAAAAATTGTGACTTTGCTCTCACTTCAATTTTTTTGCCTTCAGCCTCCAGATGTGGGTTTCTATTATCCTTTTCAGTGATTTGGTTAATTTTGGACCCTTAATACCTTCCCAGAGTGGAAAAAGAAGGTTCAGGGTCACTCGCCCCATTGTTTATTCTTGGGGAATCTGCACTGCTGGAGGATTTCTTCCCCAGTATGTACAATATTTTAAGATCAATTTTGCCAAACTTGCAAAGGCAAGTTCACCTCCCCACACGTAAAACAAGAACCCACCGGTTTGTGTTTCTGCAGGCTGGCGTTTGGGAGCACATGTCAAGTTGCCTGTCCATTATAGCTCCCTCCAGCAACCTCAAAAACGATGAGAGCAGCAGCTGCACTTCAACACTTCTCTATCATTGCTCCATCCCCCCTTTTATAGTTGTTATCATCTGTTTTATTTTTTCCTAAGCAAAAACTTCTCTGACACAAAGAAAGATCCTAACACATTTCTCCTTTCTAAAAAAAAACCCAAGTAAAAAAATTCACTGCTCGTCTGCTTTTTGCACATCTGCTGGTAGAATGTAAAGATCGATATATGTATCCTTTGAAATGACATTAAAATGTTATACCTAGAGCAGCTGCAAAGTGTAATCGCAATCTGCAGTGTAACTTTTTCAAGTTCAAAACCCACGGATGAGGATACAAAGCTGCTTATGAGCAAGCAATGCCTAAAAATAAAGTAGTAAACTGGAATTCTTGTTTTGCGTGGCAAATGAACAGAAACATTAATAGTTGATGTCCATGTTTGTCATCCAGTTTACAGCTTTTCATTTTTTCAATTAGAATTAAAAAATACCAACAAATGGAAGCAGATGTGGAGTTAACCATTTAAGGCTTTCCAAGTCTTGCCAAATTCTGGGTTAATTCTGTAAGGAAGACTGCACCTTTAACTTTTGTATTTTGGGGTTGAGATTTATGCTAAGAGAAGAGCTGGGGAGGCAACTTGGCTCGTAAAGGCAAAGTGATGTGCTGGGGCTTGATTTTTCCACGCTGTAAAAATTGGTGCTACTGATGTAATGCTGGCATCGTGTCAATGTTGCAGCAACCTGTACTTTGAGGCACAATACTCTGTTTACTTTGAAAGATTGAGGGATGCAGTTTTTTCCCCACAGCTTTTGCTATTTGGGATATTTGTGATATGCTTTAGATCATGCAGATTCCTGAAATGGATTGAATAATAGGTAACAGATTGACTTGATTTGATTTCTTTGTTGTTATTTAAGTTAGTGTGGTTTGGTGAATTAGAGAAAAGTCAGGCATCTATCTGGTTTTTTTTTTTGAGGTTGCCCTTAATGAAATGGTTTCTGAAGTGAAGGGGGAATGAATAGAAATAGGAAGTCATTAATTTCTGATGTTGCATAGTTACACCAAGACTTCAAGTTATATCAAAACCAACATTGTGTACTAATGTATCAGAGTGCGAATGTCAGTCTGTCAAGCTGTGGGTTTTTTGTATTTCTTCATCACTTGGTCTCATAACAAAGTGGTTTTCTAGCTCTCAAAGGTTCAGTACTGTTAATCCCAATACTGGATTGTCCTGGGCAGAATTATTGAAATAATATACCTCTAAGAGAGAAGAAATGGGTGAATTCATGGAGAAACGAACTAACTCATGCTACAGATGGGCTGAATGTTGTACTTCACGTTTAGTAAGTGAAAACAAAAGCTTCCCTTCTTTCCCATGTGCAGAATCTGTCCCGAGTCTATGATAACGTAGGGAATCTGTCCACATGCTTGTTATCATTCCCTGCTGACAACTATGATGCTGCAGTATCCTCAGTGTAATACCTCGATATTTGGCAAAATAGGGTTAAATATCTCCTGTAAATCGTCTTTTACCCTTCGTGTCTCCCATTTGAATGGTACCACCTTGGAACTGAACTCTGAGAAAATCAGCCATGTCTGAAGGAAGACCAGGAAATCTCCAAATAGAACACATTAAAAAAGGGGTAAATTTGCTGTATGTTCCAGCCAGCTGGGCAGGAAAGTGAAGGGATCAGGACTCACTGAGGACGAGGGAAACTGGCTGCACAAAAGGGAGAGAAGGTAAATTCAAAGAGAAGGTGGGCTGCAGGAACAGAATCCTGCCCATCTATGTTCTGGTTTTGTGATGGGTGAAGTAACAAGTACTTACTCTTTTTTTTAAATGTCAGACTTTTTTTGCAATGGACTGTTCTGTGCCCTTAAAAAAATAATCATACATCTAGGGAACACAGGGTTGAAGATCTGTGAAAAGGTGTCCTTATATCAACACATAATCACATGAGTATAATGGTACCAGTCCCATTCTGCTGAGAGCCCTGCTGGCATGTTTTGCAGGCAAAGGTTTTCTATCAAGAGGCCAGTGGGAGAAAAGCTACTGTGGCCTAAACCAGCTCAGAGACTTGTGAGCACACATGCTCAGAGAGCGACTGTCCAGCGCAACAGCCTGTGTGGTGTCCTGTGTAGGAAAGCTCTGCGTGGGCTGTCAGATGACATGTTATTCTATGGAAACCCTGATTTTAAGCTGGCTGCAGATGTCAAAATAAGTGACATCATCATACCACAAAGAAAATAAATGCTTGCTACTTATTTCTGTTCTATGGTAAGTGCATTTCTTTCCCTCACTTCTGCATACAGTTTATTATATAATGCTTTCTTCAAGGAAGTAAAAATATTGAGTAAGCATTGGGGAAGAAAAAAAAAATTTGATTGTTCTTTTTTTCTAATGCAAAAAAATAAATGCAGAATACATTAATTGTTGATCATCAACGTTTTCTTTCTAAGAGCTCATTTCCCAGGCAGCTTTTATCTGGACAATAGTTACAAAACCTAATGCAGTAACTGGTTAAAATATATTAAATTAAAAAAAAAAAGTATGAAACCGGAGCCTTCCTGCTGCTGTGTTTAAAACCCTACTCTATCTAGGACAACTGTGAGCGCTGTGCCACGTGGAGGACACGGCACTTTTGAAAGGAAGTTATTTCCTTGTTATATTAATATTTTTCCATTTAGAACATCCAGCTACTCTCAAGCTTCTAACAGTAAAGTAAAAGAATACCTTGCACCCGCCGACTAATTTTAGCTAACACAAACCAAACATTTCCCTCTTCAACCAAATGACCTTGTGGCTGCCTAGAAGTGGTTACTTGAAACAGCGCAGAGGCTGCTCGGAGGTGTTGATCCTGGCGGGGGGTGATTTCACGGGGCCTCTGCTGATGTCCCGAGGCAGGTGATGTGGCTCGCAGACCCAGAAGCCAGGCAGTCAAGGAGATCATCCAGGCCATGAACTTGAACCATCCTGACAGAAGCAGAGAGAGTGCCCCAAAGTGAGAGGTGGTTTGAAATGAGCTTTCGGTTGTAAAGCTGTCCCTGGGCTAGATCAACCTGCTTACTTTGTTCATAATGTTGAAGTGGGGGATGATTATAAATTATGCAGATTTTAGAGCAGGGTGGGGGGGTGTGCTTCACAGCCTGGGAAACACCAGCAATGCAGACTGGTGAGCTTTAAGTTTAAAATTACTCACCCCTGCTCACTGCTGAATTTACTCAGCTCCTTTCCAGTGCAAGGAAGGGGGAGAGCAGTGCTAGACGAGCAGGTCCTCAGTGCTGCTGTAGCTGCTGAGCTGCGTGTGCAGGTGCCACCTGTGAGGAGCTCTAGCAGCTGCGTGGTCCTTCCCCTGTGCAGCGGCAGTGCAGAGCAGCTTTCGGGGTGCCCCAGCTGAGGGGAGCAAACACCTGACACCCAATTTCAGCTGGTTTGAACCTATTCTGCAGTGGGAGAGTGGGAAGGAGAAAGGACATGGCTTTTCCCCATGGCGTTGCTTGACTTAGATGTTGTGGGTGTATCCTGTTTTGATGATCAGTGAACATTGCCTTCACATTCCTACCATTCACCTGGCTGCAATTCTTTTAAAGCAGCAATGCTCCCTCTCTTAAAAAACCAACCAAACAAAA
>NW_009242901.1:0-7255 GCF_000690835.1 Fulmarus glacialis | reverse complement strand
AAATGGGGGAAAATGGGAGGGAGCAGCGAAGGGCGAGCGCCCCACGGCGCTTCTCGCTCCCGGCGCCCTGAGCCGCAGTGGGAGCGTCGCCGTCCCTCTCCTTCCTTCTCGCTCCCGAAGCTGGTCGGTTTTCCCGTGACTTCTGACAGGAAACCCGCAAATGTAAGAGGAAAAGACACGGCAGTCGCTGGGGCGTTACTAGCCGGGATAACCTGCAAAGTTTTTGGTCTGTTCAGAGGGGTTGCTCTGCACAGGGCTGAGCAGCCCTGCCGGCGGCCGAGGCGCACTGAACTCTTTTTATTTGAAAAACCCACAAACAAGAAATCACACTTCTTGGCCGTACAGGGAGGAGCGATGCGCCCTTGGAAGCGGTAGGGAGTGCCTTTCCCTATGGCTTCGCTCCCTTCCCAAAGCTCGGTAACTCTTTGGGCTGGGGAGATCTGGCTCGGCTTTCCCTCTGCCAGGAGCTTCAAAGCTGTGCTCCTCGCCTTTCTGGGCTGTGCTGGGGGCGGTGGTGGACGTGGAATCGTTTGGGTTTTTTATCACTCGCTTGTGCTGCTCGGTACAAAAGAGTTGGCACATTGGGTGGGACGCTGGTGCTTCAGGTTGCAATTTGAACAGCAAGAACCGCTTTAGGGATCTTTGGTGAAACAGTTAATGGGTAAAATAGAGAATTCTACTGTCGTGTGTTCCAGTATACTAAGAAAGTGTAAGCAGATGGTTTTTGGGCTGTGTTCTCAAACTACAGTAATGTAACAGTAATTTTAAGTGATTACTCTCATTTATGTTGATATTTTGGATAGTGAAAATAACATTTTTAACAAGGACAAAAGTTGGAATTATGGCTAAAATGTGCAATGGAAGAGCTGCTTTTTTCTTGCTTAAACATGCTGTTAATGAAATAAGATTGGACCTTAGGCAGTTAATGAAGCCAGTATTTTGGGTTTCTTGGGAGTTTTTTGACAGGTGGAGTAGAAGATAAAAGTTACCTTTGTAATTATAACAAATCACATATGTACAGTTGCTGCTGGGATTGTGTTCTTTCCCAGCAAACCTTGTTTTCCTTTTTATTAACAGTAGCTTCTGAGAGCATCAGTCACTAAGGAGAACCCACTGTGCTGCATGCTGTCCAACTAGAAGTCTTCCCTGCCCCAAAAGACTACTAAACAACAGTTACTGTCTAATTAGTAAAGTAGCTACAACTGCTTTTATTTTTGTACATATTCAGGCAGCTGTTCTATCTGAAAGTTATCTTCTATATATTAATTAGCCATATTAAAGTAAATATAACATTCACTGGATGTTCTCATGTTCTTTCAGCTTTCTGAAACAAAAAACAACAGCATTAAGACTACAAGACAAACACTTGTTTTGTATTTTTTTAACTTAAGAATTGAAGGAGCTGCTTTTCTTCACATTAGCTGAAGCAAGCAATGCCACTTGCCTTGCAGAAATAAAACCAAGAGAAACGGTATGAGGTGAAATGCAGTAGAACTGGATTTTTGAGAACACTTCAGTCAGTGAGACAAAGTGTGTTTCTAAGTAAATTCTGCAAGCCTCTGCTATGCCTTGAGAAATTAAAGAAATGAATGGAAAGCATCGTCTGAAAATAGCTATAGAAAAATACAATCTATAAGAAGCAGTTCACATACAGTATTTGCTTATTTAGTCCAATATTTTCGTCCTCCCCACATTTGTTCTTCATATGATGCTAGTTTGTGTGATTGTGCATGGGAGAGGAGTGATCTAATCTAATTCATGAGCCACATGACATAGCTCTGTGTGGTTTCTGGGTACGTGTCTTTACAACAAAATTTTGTTTCTATAGAAATTTTGAGACTTCTGTATCAGTAACACTGCGGTTGTGATAGGATGTCTATACCTCAGTCACGGTTGTAGCTGCGTACTCTTCATGTCTAACAGGCAGCATAGACTTTAAAACACAAAGATTCCCCTAAAAGTAACCTATAAGTAAGTCATGGAGTGGAGACTCTGCAGTACTGACAGTTCTCCTAGATAACTGCTTTGCTTATTACTAACTGAGTGGGTTTTATTACTATTTCTTAGAGCTAGGTGCTTCTTTTGATACTCCTTCTACGGTCTGAGCTTAAAAAAAAGTCTTCTCTTTAAACAGATTCTGCACTAACAGCAAGTAACAAACTACTGGGAAACTTCAAGCTGCAGTCAATTTTTGGTCCTGAAGTGGAGCAGCTGCAGAGAAGCAGCCCGTTTCTTGGATGGGAGACGTTTAAGGACTTGTATAGTTTAAATGACTATAATGAATATGTACCTGTGGCAGATGACTTTAAAGAACTTGTTCGCCAGGTAGAAGAAGCTGTTCAGAAGGACAGGGGAGGAACAGGAATTGCAAACCCCATGGGATCAAACAGTTATCTTTGGGCCAGGTATCCCAGAAGCAAACGGGAATCTCTGGGTTTGGCAGGAATGTGTTGCAAATGGGGCTGTACAAAAGCCGAAATTAGTACTATATGCAGAGTTTAAAATCCTGTCTGCACTTATGCATGAAATCAATGTTTGTTGCAGTGCTAATTGATTGAATACTGTATGGAGGAGGAAAACTCTCACTGTATTTTCTTTTGTCTGTATGTGCCAATCAATACTGCCGGTTTTCTTTTAGGGGGGGAAAAAAAAAGAAAAAGATCAACAAGTGTAATTGTAATGACTTTATTTTGCTGCAGTCACTTTTAATCTATATTTTTTACTAAGTCTTTTCATTTTAATGTTAAGCCTTTACGCATATATTACAAATGTATTATATCTTTGTAACACTTTAGGAAGAACTTCAGTGTATCATTAAAGTGTAATTATACTAAGCGTTACCAAATTGTTCTTTCTCTGTCAACAGAAAGAACATCCAGTGATGTTCTTGAAATGAGATTCATGGTACAAAGCTGTACAGAAAGGATATTTTGCCAGTTCAAACTCCACTCAACACTGACTCAGCTTGCCGATTATTTTGAACACACTTTTTCCATTTCCTTGTAATTGCAGAATTGTTTTATGCAATATTGTCTTGCTAGAAACTTTACCACAACACAACACTTGCAGCCTAAATATTTCTTCATATTCACAGATGGGCTTAAATAATTAGCAGGTGAAGTATTAACACTTCTATTATTCCTTGTTTACCTTACTTCCCCTTTTTTTTTCCCACTACTGCCAAGTGAGAGTGTTGGATGTGCTTCCAGTTAACTTATTCTACAGACACTCAGACATCTTCCTGAGTGTTCTTACGGTATGCTGGTCTACACTACAGATGTATTTCTAAGTTGCTAATGGCTACTGTATTTATAAACAGCTAATTTAAGCTTTGTAGTTTCTAAGCTTTTTGCCTTCCTGGCTGTTCTTCTCAGCTGTAACAAGTTGTATTTCTAGCTATGTTGTTGATGACTTGAGTTTTTTGGGTTTTTTGACCTTTTATGATGCTTGTGGTAACTTAATGTAGCTTTGTAGCAGTAGTTGACTCAGAGTATACTTCATAGCTTAGACTACACCGTTGTTACCTTTGGCTTCATTCTTCAAATTGTCTTTTGAAAAGTGTTCTTTGATTGAGCTACTGCTTAGTGAAATTACTGCATCACTTTTTTATCCCTTTTCCTAAGATATTATGTTATTTCAGCAATTAGGTATCTATCAATCCTTTTTATTTTTTAAAACCATGTCGATTTTATTCAGAATGGGCATTCACCACAAATGCTGTTATCTTCCAGCTGAAAAGCATCATCTCTTCCGTCATTGTGACAGTAATGTTTAGCAAGAAATTAATTGTTGTCTTCCACACCATTGTTGTAGTGACGATAAGATGCTTTTTGTCACTCTGAGTGCAGAAGGTAACTCTGTAAAGCTCTGCTATAGTTTTCTTTGCAACAGGCTAGCTAGACTTCTATAGCTTAGCTTCCAGCAACTTCACCTCACAAATAGTTTTGGTTTTGGACACTCATAGTTTAGATCAGGATTTCCTAGAAGAATACAGGAGGAGTTTGAGGGGAAATATTCCGTATTTTTGAGTAGTAAGGTGAAGACTAAATGCTGCATAGAATCCCTAAGAAAAGGGAAAATGTGAAAATGCTGTGCTTGATGAAACTGAAAATTAGCCTGTTAGCATTGTTCGTTTTGCTAGAAAACTTCTTGCCAAGCTTTTGAAAAGGAATACTGGGAAAGGTGAATATGGTGTTTATTCTGCTTGCTTGCTCCAGTAGCGCTCGTCTGTCCATGTACACAGCTTGCATGTGTAGCAAGCAGGCTTTCTTATATCCTGAGTGAAACAAAGATGTAGTTAAAACCTTAAACTTGTGAGCTTCAGTCTTGAGCAGAACAATCTGGAGTTTAACTTGCCAGGTTAGATGTAACCCGTCGGTAAACCTATAAATAGTTTAAGTGGAAGTTAGTGTTCGAGATGAACTGTTCCATGCTGAGACAGAATTATAAATAGAAATATCAATCTTTATCTGACATAAACAGGCATTTTTCAGAGGTATGAGTCAAGATACATCAGTATGCATAACTCAGAAATGGTGACATTTGTGTTTTCATCTGGTTTCTTAATAGGCCTCATCATAGTCTGTAACGGCTTTAGCAGGTCAGCCGTCACACAGATACATGGCACAAACTGAAATTCAGTCTGAATTTTAGAGTAAGGAAGAATTTGACTCTTGTATACACTAAAGTGTGCAAAGGTTTTCTTTGTTTTAAAGCAAATGGAGTTTTCAAAGACCTCTAAGGTTTTCTGTGTGGCTAGGCCATATAATGGTTTCTTTGCAATGTAGCCAAAGGTGACAATTACATGTCACTCAATTGCAACAGGTCTAGAGGATGCAATCTGCTCTTGCTCACATGATGCAGTGTCCAAACACACCTTTTTAAGACCAGCAGCAAACCTTTTACGTAAAATGAGGTGTCTGACTAGTTACATGGGGGAAGCAAACACGTTTTGGAGCAGACAGCTCAAAATGTAAGATAATTACTGAGTTGGCATATTGATCCAAATAGCAGACCAAAAGGACATTGTCTCTGCTGAAAGCTCCTCTGGGAGTACGGCCGTAAGTGTATAGCAGCATAAACATGAGCGCAGCAGTTAAAAGCAACACACTGTGCTTACCATCACAACTGTTCGGAAACATACACTTTTTCACAAAAAATAAGCTTTTCCCCCCCATTTCATTCACAGAGCAATTAGCTATTGAGAAAAGCATTGTTTTAGCAACTTGCTACTTAGAGAAATTGCTGTCGCGTTGATGTAGTCTTAACCCACAGGAAGTGTCCAATTTCTGGGTACTCTATTAAGATGTGTGAGCCATCTTCTGAAGAGTTATTTTGAGTTCGTGAGTAGAAAATGATACATCAGCACGTTCCCATATTAGCACTACTATTTGCGTCTGCAAGAGTTTATTATTCTGGATGGTTTGGGGATTTTTTTTCACTGTGGGTATAGCCTGATTCAGGTCTGACTATCAACTCCTCGAACAATGCCCAAAGACACGGAATAATCCACAGCAGTATGTACAACAGGTTTTCCAGCTCTATTCCCTGCTATTGCCTTGTTCAAAACCTGACAGAACTCTTCATGTAAAGCATTGAGCGATGAGAAGATGGTGATACAGCTAGAGCCAAGTGCCTCAAATGATGATAAAGTGGAAGTTTGACCATACATAGAATGCTAAATGTGCTACAGAGAGCTATCTAACACATCCCAGGGACCTAGAAGACACGGCTCCCTTCCGTGCCTAGTCCTATTTGGTCAGTTGCTTACTTTGCCAGTTGTTTAAACCATACAGGAAAAAATCTAGATTTCTGAATTACTGGAGTAGATGTGCTATCCTCTTGGTTTTTTACCTCCGCTGATAGGCAGGGAAAAAACTTAACCTTTGCTTCTGTGTTCTGGCAAAGCCAGAGGCAGGCCTGGAGTTAGCACTCTGAGTTTTTGGAAGATTTTCTGAGACTGCCCTCTTTTCTCCTCAGCAGGCAGCAGAAGCCCAACAGAAAATGCAAACTCCTTTCTTACTCAGCAGGACAGAACCTGGATAGATTTGTATCCCATCTGCTGCTCTGCAGTCACTCACCAGTATCAGCAAGTAGCTGAAAGAGGGTCCTTTTCTCATTTGTGCCACATTGCCATCACACGTGGAATGAATTTTTTCATCACACAACTTTTCTGCGTCATGGGAACAAACACCCAAACTGTTGGCTCCTTTCCCTGGATTTTAGCTCCAACAGAGTGACTTGACTGTTACTCTGGCTGCTTTGTGCCACCTGCTTTGTGGTCAGATCTTGGTATCAAATACTGTACCGTCACAGTGTGCTTGTCCAGTACTGCTTTCTGACCTATATACTCTAGAGAACCAGCACTAATAGGAAGGAAACTAAATTCGCTAGTCTGTGCAGAGCCTCTTTTCTAACCTCCCTGCTATCTACGTTTTTCCTGGACATTTCCTACACTTGATTTGCAGTGCTAAAAGTTCCTCAATGGCAGCCTACTCTGATGTTTTAACCTTAAACAGTGTAAAGCCAGGTGTGTATCTATGACTCTTCAAGAGCACATCGTTGTTAAGTCAGCTGAGTGAGGTAGCGTCTCTCTCACATACAGAAACTCGAGAACCAAAACCCAGCTTCCAGCCTTTGTGCTTTGAAAACTTCTGGGTACTGCCCTTCAAAGGAGGCCAGCCAAACAGGCCCCAGCAAGATATGCCCCTTTGCCTTCTCTGGATCACCTTCTCTGGATTATACTCTTTGACCTGACACTCTCCAGGTCCTTGCAGTTTCTGTGAAATCTCAGCCAGCAAGTGATGCATCCCTTCTGGCACCGAGAGGTGCCTCTTCAGGAACTGCTTTGTCCAGACAAGCTGAAAATGAGGTGCAACGAGATCAAACTTTCTGCCTCTGCACCAGAACTCGATCACCATGGTTTCAGCTCTCCCAGTATCATTCTTCAGTAACTTATTCAATGCTAGCATGAAGATGTTCCCCATGTCAGCAACCTGGTGTAAAGAGTTTGCCTGCAACTATATGCTGCTGGCACTGCAGAAGTTATTGGGCTCAGCAGCAACTAGTCTTGGCACCGAAGGTCACCATTTAAGTGCTACTCCCTCTCTGTAGTTTTGCATTTTTTGTCCCTGTGCCAAGAGATGGAATCTCCTGAGGTGTTTCCCATGCAGCAACACAGTGTGATGACACACTTTTTCCTCCTGCCCTTTTCTCATTTGAGCTCACAAGTCCAACCGTTAACCTGACACCACCA
>NW_009242900.1:0-7147 GCF_000690835.1 Fulmarus glacialis | reverse complement strand
ATTCTATGATTCTATGATTCTAATGCATTGATACCTTTAGTATTCCACAATGCTGGATTGGATATCCTAACAGAGCATCTTTTCCCCTTGCAATTTTAATTTATGCACTCTGTATTTGGGACCCACCTCAAAGAGGGCAGTGGCAACAGCAATATGTGTACTCATATCTGAGCTGCCTTTCTAGATTCCCCCAAACAATTACATTTTGTCTAATAAATCTGTCAACCCCATTCAGGAAAGATGGAGGACAGATTTATGTGGCTTCCGCACTGAAAAAATTTAGTATCAGAACATCATAAGCTGGCGTGGCACCCTGTTCATCTAGTTATTTTGTGCTACTCCTGCCGCGTTTTAACCTCTGAGGTCTAATGGAGTCAGGAATAACCTTTTCTGTACGCATACAGGCTATGACCTCTACAGTTTCAGATTTGCCTTCAGCTCAGCCAACAGCCACCCATTTCATTAGCATGTTATTTGAGGCAAAACAGCACGTGGAAACCAGAATGTTATAGACCAGCATCCCTCATCTGTACGCAGAATATCAGCAATTCACTGCGGATGGAAAATATTGTGACTCCTTGCCCAGGAGAATTTTGTTTGCTTGCTGCTGGAAATACGCTGCATGCCTGTTTGGTTGTCTGTTGCTTTGCCCCAAACCTGTCCCCTGCCTGCCCCATCACATCTTCCTTCTCTATGCTTTGGGTAAAATTAGGTTTCAGAGGCTACCCATGCTTTTACACTTTTTGCATATCACTATCTTTTGCTTTTTCTCTTTTCTACCAACAGCAGCACCTTTAGTTATTTCTTTGGCCTTGAACCAGTTTCTATCTCCTGCCAAGTGTCATAGATCCACAAAGTGCTTGTTCTGCAGTTGTAATTTTGCTGCTTCATATAAAAGAGCAGAGCTTGCTCTGGAGCCCTTGCTATAAATAGAACAGAATTTTTCTTAGGTCTCCTACTGATTTGCCAGATTGATTGTATCTCTGTTAATCAACCTGAATAATACATTGGCATTCTTCTTTTCTCTTAAAATCATGCTGTATAAATATTTTCCTTGATGCTTCTGAAAGGTTATTTATATTGTTTTAAATAGAAGAATATCTTTACTATGCCTAGATGTTTTAACCCTTGATTTTATGTTGAAACATCATTATGTGTACACATCACTTGTGTACATATAATTGGGCTATTTGAAGGTTAATTCTGATAAGGTGACCTTAAACTACATTTTTTCATTGCTCTTTCTATCTTTTCCATCTTTCTGGATGCCAGTCTTCAGAAAATGTCAGTAAATCCAGGAAGGTGTTTATCATGTTTTTAAATACAAAAACTTGCTCTCTTCTCCCCTAAAAATACCTTGAAAATGCTGTTTTAAATTATAGGTTAACATTCTGAAGAATTTTAACATTAAAAAAAAATCTGGTTTTGATATCTCAGTGCGGAAAGGGAGAGAAATTTGGTTAATAAGGTTTTTAAAAATGATATAATTAAGAATCCAGGTCATTAAGAGAATAATGAAGAGTTGGTCATTGATACGGTAATTTCACTATTATCAAAAGAGGAAATCTATAGGTCTATTAAAAAAGTGATTGACAATATAGCCTTAAATATTTGCATAGTTTGCAAGTATATTTAAATAGAATATAATCTAATTTCTTTTGGAAGAAAATACTTGCACCGGCAAAGTTTGCAAGGGAAAAAAATGAAATATAGCTGTAGTTTGCACCTTGTTCAAAAGCAAGTACCTGTACCTGTAATGACCTGTTTGAGTATTCAGAACAGATATACCAAATTTGTACCTTCAGCTAATTGCCCAAGGGAGTACAATAATTAAGAAAATAGCCCAGGAATAGGACACCTATTCCCCATTCCTGCCTCTGCTATAAAATACTGCTTCCATGTATTTAAGATGGCTTTTCCAATTCTTATGCACATTTAAGAAATTTATTGCAGTCTCTTTTGGGAGTAAAGAGGAGAGCAGATATATTTTTGGGTGTACACAAGATACTTGCTGTTGTGCATGACAATCTGAAACATCCCACAGCAGTTCTGCTAGCACACTCTCAGCTGATGCATGACACACTGGATGGCAAACCCAAAGAATGCCTAAGCCTGACAATATTGCCAATAGAAACAGAAAGCAAACATACACGATGAATGACACACACATCCATAATTTATATGCTCTTAGCAGGAATATTTTCTCCATTTTGGTACAACTGTCAGATCCTCAGTAATTATTAGAATACTGCGCAGAAAACAAGCCGAGAATATGGGCAGGAAAAGGCATTTCACGTGCTTTGGCCAAATGAGGCTCAGCATTAACCCTATACTTATTTTTATATATGTGTGTATCTGAAGATATTCCCTATGAATCCATAGGAGCAGAGGGCATCTTAAATAGCAAAAGAAAAAATACTCACACTTTTGCTAAACCAAGGTGAGGAAGTTAATATTTCTTTTTCAGGTGAGCACCAATAAGAAGATTAATCACAGGGTGAGTACATTGTCTGATGACTCAATCATTAAAAAAAGCATTCATTACAATTGCCATCTCACTGCAATAATTTATGTTATTTTCATGTTATTTAGAAGGTTTTAGGGTTCTTTGCATTCACCCTAATTAGAGACGGGGATTCAGAAAGATATTAATATTCTGGTGAGGTATTAAAGTAAGATATTGAGCATATTTCTGTAGTTTTATACAGATAGGTAAAACAGAAAGAAGACACAGAGACAGATTCTCTAAGGTTACAAAGCATGTCATTAATAGACACAGGAATAGGAACACGAGGTAATGATACAGGGTCCTCTGTGTTAATTAGTAGATCTTAAGAATTGTCTTTCCGAATGCACATGCTTCTAGATGCGGAAGGACCTTGTGTTATAAGAAACATTGTCCATACCCTAACTATTGTGAATTTGCCTGTGCAGTTGCTTATTAACACAAACAAGCAGCACTAAAAATTTAGGCAACATGCGCTTAAGTTCCAAGGTAGGTCTCTGGAGGGAGCAACCTCTGGAGGGACAGATCTTCACTGTACATTGTACACAGAACTGTTGGATATTAGTCACATTTGATTTTACTTCTCTTGTGTTTACCAGCCAAATTAAATGTACATCTGGTACATGAAGCAAGTAATACTGCTTAAACCATTGTAATATGAAATCATTCATATGCAACGTACAATGCAGCTTTTGCATGTCAAATGGGAGCTTACTGGACAAAAAAGAGTCTTATGGAATGTAGAACAGAGATTTATGCATAAAGGAAGTGAATATTAAATATATACATGAAGAAATACTGACGGTTTTAAATATAGTTACAGAATTAAAGACATTTGTAAGACAATTTCATGTTCAGACATATTCTGTGTATGCCAACTAGTATGTATTGACAATAATAGAACTAAAGAACAGTCTAACATAGATATTTGTTATATGTACAAACAAGGTCTGCTTTCGTCATTTAGTATGGATAAAGCCTGAGTTTAAAAGATGTCTCACTGAAGTTTAAAGAATTCAACCTGAATCAAGGTTTCAGAATCCATCCAATAGTGATTAACTCAGGAGCATGTGAAAAGGATAACAACATACTCTAGAAGTAATATAAATCTAATATAAATCTAAAGTAAATAATCTTTATATAAATACAAAAAGATGTATCCTCTGAAAAATACACTGTTTAATTATATTTGTCAAGAGTGTGATTCTATTAAATTGTCATACTGTACCAATGATTATTCCCACGACAGTCAAACCCAGGAAAATTATTTCTAGAATACAGAGAGATTTCATAAATACACTGCTACCTAATTCTGGAGATAACTAAGTTTGTGATGTTAAAATTCTGCATCTAGATATATCATTGAATTATCCCAACTATAATGCTGCCAAACAGCCAGCTACAAAACTGACACTTACTAGTAGCATTCTTTAGTTGACTTTGCTAGAAGGAAATGATTCATTAGACACTACCAGAATACACCTTGCCTTGACCTCTCTTACCTACTGCAGTGATGTCCATAAGGTAGGCTCTTGAAAAACATATGCTGTATAGTTGATCCAAATAAATGATGTTTGGGCTACAAGAAAATACAGGGCAAGCATAGAAAGAGCAGATCAAGAAATGAGAATAGACCTGGATATGGATGAGAAGAGACACGAAAGTTTGAAGGACAGGTCAAATTTCCAGTAGGGATGTAAAGGAAAAATCAGAAATAGTCAAGAAATGGAGATAACCTTGGCTGAGAGGAGGAGTCTTAGAGCAGAGATTTAGATGGTCATCTTTTGGAGATAGAAAAGAGGTAGGGTTTTACACTTGCAGACTGATGAGTAGGATATTGAACACTCGTAATACTGGTAGTGCAGCTGCTCTTATTAATTCAGGGTGAGACCCAGAGCATAGCAGTAACACAGGTAGAATGCATTTCTTGAGTAAAACCTCAGCCCTTTTGCACATAGTGGTACAGATTGTGTGACACCTTTCAGGGCAACACCACTGGCAGAACCACAAGAGGCCTTTCATGATCTATATTGTCTGGTTGTATTTATTTTGGGAAATTTTTTGTAATTGTAATTGTCCAAGAATACAGTACAAGTACATTGCCTCTGGGACTGCAAGATGACTTTCTCAGGGCTTTCTTACGCACAGCATGGATTATATCCAATTCCCACCTAACTTAGCTACCATAGATGGAGTTATTTGGAGGGTCTGTGTTACAGAGCTTCCAAGTGTGCCCAGATAGATAGCACATTTGTCTTGTGCATTCTCCTTTCCTTTGATTGGACTGTGAAGAGCCCATATTTTATACCAATTTACCAAATGTTTTGTGTTGGAGTTCAGTTTAGGAGAAATGACTATTGCTACACCAGAAAAAGTGCTGCAAAGAACTGCGGAAGGGAAAGGAATACACTTAAGAGAGCAGGAGTGGAGAGAATAAGGTGTTGGGATACACAGAAATGTTGAGACTAGAGCAGGAATTAGAGTTCAGTGGAGTCATCAGTGGAACTGATGACAAATGTATGTGACTATTACCTCCTAACGAGAGTCTGGACGATATGAGTAAGGAATGACAATGGTGCTATGGATAAAAAAGCTTGAAGTCACTTACCAGCAGCTCTGAATGAGATAGTTACAGAAATTAATGCAATGAGTGGATTTGTAGAGAGCAATTCAGCTCACCTTAAAATGTGTGTCTGATAGTTGGCCAGCTCAATATTTCTTTATACTCCGTTTACTGTATCAAATGCCCATATTGATCACCTTCGCCTTTAACGCCACATCTAGCTCATGCTAGACACCTATATTTAGTCTTAATCTCAGACTGAATCCCACTCATGAATTCAACACATCTGAGAAGATGAACAGGCCATCTGGGCTCCATCAGTGAATAGCAGGAGGACTGGATTGGATGCAGATCTCTAGAAGAACCTGCTGAGACTGCTGTTGGAGCTCTCACTGGGATGAAAGACCTCATGTCGTCTATATCTGGTGTCATAAGTGAAAAAATAGCTTAAACTGTGAGCGTTAACAGGTGGCAGATCATTGGGGAAGGGTGGTGAATGTCCGAAATTGAACTTTTGAGCGGGCTGGTTGTAAATTTTGATGACACTACAACTAAAACTGAATGTCCTGAATCCTCCAATGTATAAAGAGATGTAAGCCAGAAATACCAGTTAGGGCACTGATTGCCCATTGTGCTTCTGCGCACAGACTATTTAGATTTGGAAAACAAGGGAATCAGGGCACTGAAAAGAAAAGAAGGCCAAAAAGAACTGTTCATGGAAAGAAGAAGGGGTTTCAGAAATAAGAAGGGAGTCTGGAAAGAAAATCCTGTCTGGAGGGCGGATCCTGGAAGTCAGGAGACTTCCTGACTCCAGAAAGCTGGAGATCAGTGAGATGTGTGGAGATAAGTGCTGCATGATACTCAGGGACCTTGGCCCAGTAACACCCAAGACTGGGAACTGTGGGTAGCGGCACAGCAGAAACCAAAATGACTTTCTGCCCAGCCTTCCCAGACAGCAGTGATCTCCCTGATGCAAAGTTGAGAAGTAGTGAACCTGACACTGTGGTGGAAGCAAGTGAGTGTGCAAAATAAGAAAGTAGAGTAAAATCTCTAAAATGTCTTTTTGGTTCTTAAATAAACCCCGATGTCTCGTTCCACTACAGGTAATCGCTCAATCTGTCTCACTTATGACAGCTGCTCATATCACAGTCAAGCATGATTCTCCAGTTTAGCATGCATGGCTTGGATGTCACATTCTACTACACCTGTAACGATCATAAAAGCTTTGCTGTTAATGGATCCCTGTACAACTGTCTGGCCTTTAATTAACTTTTTATCTGTACCTTGATATTTTTTATATTAGAGGCTCATTTAAGACAGAGGATATATACCATCTTACCATCTTTTTCATGCATCCCAGGGAATGAGGCCTGTTTCTACGATCATCAACATAGATGAAGTGGGTTTACATCAATACGTGAACTGGTTTACATCAACACCTGCTGTAGAATACAGACCTTGGCAGACATTGTCCTTTGTTCTACAGCAGATTTTTTTGGCAAAATGGTTCATTTCAGATCAGAACTGGATGCAAACCTGTTACAGTCGGTATTAAAAATGGGGCATCTTGGACCCAAGAGCAAAAGAGGAGCAAGACAATATGACAGTAAATAAGCACCTTTAATGTGGTGCTTCAGAGAATCAGGGTCGGTGACTGTGGTTCCAGTACAGATGCAGATTTTCTAGAGGGGTCAGTATTTAGGTGGCAGTGTTTAGTCCCACTGTCCTGTGACTAGCCAGGAGCTACATGGAAAGAAAAGAGCTTAATACAGAGGTCTGCTCCCCCTGAACAAACTGATGAGGCAGAGGAGTGGGTAGTAGTAATCCAAAAGGTAGAAATTGTTTGAAATGTAGTCTGCTGAAGCAGAAAAGGCAGTAGTAAGGGATTGAGACCTGCTATATACTAAGTTAACAGAAACTAGAAGGTGTTACATTGTCACCCACACAAGAGCAGCTCGTTTCTGCACAGACAGTGTGGCTGCTAACCACCAAGGTGCGCAGGTATTGTGTACACTCAACAGCGATCTTCGGCCTCTGAATGTCCTTACTGTGGGGCTCCGTTAGCACTTCTAGTGTGT
>NW_009242899.1:0-7177 GCF_000690835.1 Fulmarus glacialis | reverse complement strand
ATATAGACAAAATGCATTTTATAAATACATTTTAATATATTTTATATTTATAAAAATGTGTGTATGTTTTGTAAATATATCACATATTTTATAATTGTGTATCTCTCTCTAAAAAATAATGTGTTCTTTTATTAATGTTGCTTTTAAAGTTAATCTGATGTTTTAAAATACTGTTTCTAAGTAAGTCTTGTTTATTGCCTTGTACAGTTCCAAACAGCATTGTATTTCCATTGTGGTTATTACAAAGTTTGGAAATGGGAAATGATGTATTTTTAATATCAACTTTTTAACACACATCTCTTGACTTTTTTTCCCCACTGTTGCTACTCCTTTTCCCCCTTCCCTTTCAGGTATGAGCACATTCTGATGGCTCCAGACCCAGTACCAATGTATGCTCTGAAACTGTTGGTGGCCGTGACTGAACACAGCCCTGCTTCTGTGAGGTGATACAACTACACATTCTCTGTTGTTCTGGGTTCTTTCTGTTTCAATTAATTTCTTTCCATTAGGAATTAACAATAACTTAGATCTCACTATCATACTACTTTTACTAGCACTTAGGAGATTTAGAAAATCCTTGGAGAATATTTGTTGTATAACACAATCTTACGTCTTTTGTGCCAATTTTATATGATCCTCATTATTTTAATATGGATTTAGCCAATGAAACACTAGAGGCAAAATCACAAGAATTTTAACATTAAAATTATCAGTAAAAACTTAAAAAAATTAATACCAAAACATTATCAAAACTGTTGTCCAGCTAAGCATATTTGTACTAGGACAAAGGTGATGTGTTTGTAAAAGGTTTAGACCAGTCAATTCACTTTAAAGCTGTTCAGTTTTTCTGCAAATATAGCTACCCTTTTAAGTTCCTAAATACAGATTTTGATGTTTGGTATAGGTACACTCAGTATGTTTATAAGTATCTTAATGTCTCTTTCTTCTGGTTCCAAAGTTTAGGCTGTGGTGGCCAAAAAAAAAAAAAAAAAGTGGCATAGAACTTAAACTGCATTTGTTGATAGTAATAAGGAAGCATCTCTCTCACATGTGTGTGCACACATGCAGCTCTTCCCCTTCCTGGATCTGCCCAGAAAGTCATCTTTTCTTGCACTCGCCATTGTCTGTTCGTGGTGGCTGATAGTGTTATGGCTAAGAAGTCACTGCGTACCATACAGTCTTGCTTTGATTGATTGAAATGAGCACAAGATAAAAAAACTATAAGGGAATTTAATTTGTTTTCCCACTGTTTTTATTACAAAAGTTGAAAACATCCTCTTTTAATCTTTTATGATGCTACTGTGAACGGTGCTTTAATATACTAAGTAGACTAAAAATGAACTAGGAAATAGAGTGGCTTGAGATTTTAAATGATTTGAATACAGTAAATGTACTTAACTGTATTTTCATTGTATAAAAGCTGTTTATGCTACTGCAGGATTTTATGTATTATACAAACAAATAGTACAGCTTTCTGGTTTTAGAATTAACCTACAGATATTCTAATACTTTAAGAGTTATAAAATATATTTCTGTAACTAAAATGCTGGACATTATAGCAGCAATTTTCCTCTGTCTAATGAATTCTCTTTATTTGGGTAATCATGTGTATTTGCCCTTATGCTCAATGTAGGTAGATTGTGGATGCACACTCATCCTCATGGTCTTCTTACAGCAGACAGCAATTCTTTTCTTAATATTATTAAAGAGCAGCTGTGGATATCCAATGAACTATTAATAATTTTAAATCCAGTGTATCCAGTACTGTTATTAAAGGACGGGCTACTATATTCCAGATACTAACACATCTGTAATTGTTCTGTTTCTCACCTATCTTACTGGCCCTCTTATTTTACTTTCACTAAATAATTTCCTTGGCGAGAGTTTATGCAATTCTCTTGGTCTGTTTTCTTCCTGATTCTCTGATTTCCCAATCACTATAGCTGGAAGTAGCCGATGCATCAAAAGCATGACAGAGGTGAATAATATATTCATATTTGCACAAACTGCTAGTGAACAAAACAGAAGGAGGTACACGCTATGTGAACACTAGATCACAATTTATTCTATTTTGGTTTGATGCCTAATTAATCAGTACGCGTGGAGTTCAGAATTACTCAAGGCATATGCTCTCTTTTGCCCCTTTCATTAGGCACGTGGAAGGTATCTGCAATTATTGTGATGGGAAGTAAATAAGTAACATTGGACACAAATCCTTTGGGATTAAATTTGTTTTGTGGAAAAACTCTACTATATTTTAGTACTGATGATATTTTCACTGGCTTCTTCAAGCTTACATTTTGTCCACAGTGCCTGGCTTTCAAGAATGGATGCTTTCTCCTGTGACTTACTTTAAACGAATAAAAATGGTGATAGCAAAAAGATTGTAAAATGACAACATTTTAAATTCATATTTACCTTATAGTTTCTACATCTTTAAAAAATAGCTGTTATTATTAACCTTATTTTGAAATAAAAAAGAGTTAATTGGGAGGAGGATGAGGGCTACTGTGTTTTATTTAGTTTGTTCCATATGATAGCTTGTTCTCAGGCATGTTCATCTCACACATTCTCTCTTTCTTACTCTCTCTTTTCTTTAATCCACCATTTTTCTTCTTCAATCCCACCATTTTTCTTGTATCTCACACTTATATTTCTTCTTCTTCCCATCCCCTCAGCCTTTATCTGTGTGCTTCCCGATAGAGGCGTCAGCATTTGAGCAGTTCTTATTTTAACATCTGAAAGGAGACAGATGCACTCCAATCTTTTGTTTCCTTTTTTTTTTTTCATAGCTGATACTGTAAATCAGCTAACTTCTTGTGATGTCAGAGGAAAAACATTCCATCTTCTTTTTACCATTTTTTTGACACTTCTGTTTTTTATTACAGGTAGTTTGTTCTATATGGCAGAGGCACAGATATTCAAATATTATTATATTTTTAATGTCTTATAAGCTTATGATAAAATACTGCTAATGTACGATACGTATTTTGAATGCCTTTAATAATTAATATTTTGTAAGAATACAAAAAAATACTTTGTAATCTTTGCCACTGCTCCACTGTTGGGGTTGTTTTTAACATTCTGTATTATGGGAGCTCTTCCACTCTATTGCTTTTCAATTTAGCAGTGGAGAATTCTAGTGATACCCCATTAATGTGCTGCAGAATTAGATCTCTCACAAACATAAGTTCCAGTATGTGTAAGATGGTAGCTGTAAAAAAAACTTTAATGTGTTTTTATGAGCACATTAAGTATTTGGATATCTGATCATATGAGCATCCACAGGAAGAAAATACAGTTTTAGAGAAGGATGAGTGTTTTCTTGTTTGTTTTCACCTTAATGGGTTAGAGTATAAATGAGTCAGGTGTTTCCCTTATATACCTGTTTTTACATCATGCAACAATTGCTGTCTGATACAACCTTACTTAAAGTTTGTTTACTAAGAAAATAGCAGTTAGTGGAAGGATGAGCTTTGAACAGAATTTGTCCATCAGTTGCCTATTTTATACTTGGCTCAAAGCTAATAGTCTGCCTTTGAGAGTGTTAATAGTATTCTGTTCTGGCTCTCCTAGATACCTATTGCCTTGTTTTCTTCAAGAATTTGTAATGTTTTATAAGAAAAATTGTGGACATTAAAACCAGTGTGAGAATTAATAACAGAGTTCATCTTCGGCTATTTTGAGACTGATGATTTTTAAAAGAAATCACTGATATTAAGGAAACGTAGCTTCATGTAATGATTAATCTCTGGACTACTGGAAATTTGCGTTAGGGTTTTTTTTACCTTTGTTTAATTACTCTTGGTGGATTTTACTTGTGTAAGGAGTTGTTGGAAGAACTGAACTTCTCACAGTGAAAGCAGGTATCTGCAGCAGTGCGAGATCTGATTTAACTATGCAAAAACGGTATTCAAAAAGAGCAGTATCATAAGATACCTTGTCCTTTGTGTGTTTATCAACTTAATGTATAGGTTATATATATGGATAGAAAGTCAGACATAATCTATTCGTTAAGGGTTGGGGTTTTTTTTGTTTCTGCTTTGAGTCTTGTACACTGTTTTGTTGTGGACTGTAATGGTCAGATTGCTAGATTTTTCTAGTAGTAAGGAGTTGATGTGAATTTCTTCGTTTCTATTAATATGGTATATCGATTAGCTCTTCTTAAATGTTTTGGCTATTGTAAGGTATTTTATACTGTGCCTACTCTAGGAAACTTATACTGGATCATGATTCTTAACTTGTCTCTTGGTCTTATAGCTACATTTCATAACCTTATCTATATATTTTGCTGTGTGCTTTTTTATGCACCTACTTGACTTACCTTTAGTCAGAAACTTACAGCATTTGATGACATTAATATATCTGAAAGCTAAACACTCAAAACTATGGAGTCTGATTTTTATGGGTTGCTGAAATAGACATTTTTGGTTGCAAGGAAGGGAGACAGTAAGGGAAATAGAATGGAGGTGAGAGGAGTGTCAGATATTGCATCGGATAATAATCATGAGAGTGGGACACATTCCAGTATTCTGTTATTAAGGTCATTTCCTGAGGGCGAAAAGATAATCTGAAAACTAATGGTGTGACCCTTCTTAGATTTATAGTGGATTGAAGGACAGGGAGGCAAATTAAGGAACCTTCCCCACCTCGTGTCCTTGCTGTAAATTTCCTAGACAGACATTAGGCACTGCTCTAGAAAAGGGGAAAAGGCGGCAGAAAACCAAATGGGAAGGTGCTGAAGAGCAACAAAGAACTGCTGCTTCTAAATGCCATAGAGCTAGTATGTGTGAAGATGATAGATGGATAGACCTTGTACATTGGAGCAAATTGTCTTGACTAATAAAGTAACTTTTTATCACAGTGTCTTTGGAGTCATCCAAGAATGGTCCAATTTTCAAACTTCATTTAGGCTAGTGGTCATACCCATGCATTATCAATTAAAGACCATTAAGGCACATTTTAGAGTCGGTGTTAGTAATGGATTGATCCTCTTATCATACATCAGGATGTTGTACATTAGCATTTGTTTACATTTCAGATTATTCTGAAATGGTCTATCTAATATCCATGCCCTCGATTTCAAAAAACAAACAGTAAAAAAACCCCCAAACTCTTTGGAGGTCAGTGTGGTGCTTTTAATTGGTTTGTGTTGGTAGAATTGTGATTCGGTTCACAAGCACTTGTTAGCATTGTGCATAGATTATCTTTGAACCTGCTGTAGTTTCTTTGCCATTATACTAGAGGGCTAGCACGTCAGTGCTTTCTGGGTGGATTGATTAATGTGGGCTTATATTAATTGCTTTAAAAACACTTTGTTCTTCTAATTAGTCAATTTTCTAGTTTAAGGTTGAAGTGCTCACTTTAAAAAGTACATCTGTTTGATTCTAAATTACTTCTCTGTTTTTATGTTTTCTTGTTTTCTGTAATGAATATAAATAAAATAATATGGAGTAGTTCTGATAACAGGTAAGCCTATAGGGCCTAGTCCAACTGAACCGAACAGTAGAATTAGATGTTAGAGGTGTACAATGTTAGCGAGAAAATCACAATGCAGATGGATTGAGAGAGATTGTCAGAGGATAATACAGTTTTATTAGAACTTTGGGGAATATTTATGTAGATTTTGAACGTGATTCTGATTACACTAGTTTCACATCTATGAAAACTGAGTTGTAAAAACTCTCATTTTCTTGTTAGAGAAATAATGCTAATATAAAACAGCAAAGAATTCATATGATCTTTGCTGTTTCTATTATTTGGTATAATATTTGCATATATGCTGCTTTATTGAATAACACCAGGCAGGTAGAGTTACCCAGAAACAGACTCTTGAAATGTTAATTTGTGTATCAGCTAATAACACTGTTGTCAAGTTGCACATCATTGTAATTCATATCAAAGGCAGTGGTCAGAGTTCATTATTGCAAGTGAGTTCTCATAGTCTAGTCATGTACTGACTGTAGTACTAATCACCATTTTTAATGTAAAACACAACTCCTTTGTGTTACATTTTATAAAAGTTCCCCGTTAGTAAAGAAATTAGCTATTAACCTTATACCTGTAATTGTTTCCTCTTTCATGTTGCTGATCAATTGCTGAATGTCTAAGTTCAAAAATGTGAGGCTACTATTTAACATTACTGTTAAGTCAGTTATTGAAAAATGTCATATTGTGGTTTTGTTTGTTCTTTTTTTTTTTAAATGGAGGAAATATTCAGAGGACTGAAAGATAACCTTGTTATTGTAACACTGAGTGGTGGTGTTCTACCTGCTTCCAGTTCTATTAAATGAATATAGATAAGGTCGCTTCATAGCTATGTAGTTAATATTTATTAAAAATAATTTTTTAAAAGCTTCATTTTTATCTAAATTTTTTTTCAGCTCAGGATGGATTTGCCCTTGTGTCCTCTTTCTTTCAGTAAAAGAAAATGGGTTTGGACTTTTAGCAGTTTCCAAAATATTTACCAGTCTCTTCCCTCGAGACTTTGCATAGAAAAAACAGTTAGAGGTAATCACATGTGCAAGAACTGCAGTCTCTACACAAATTAAAATCTGGAATGGTGATCTTAATTTTCAATTCAGATTTTAATCCCATTGTTGAATGGATGGCTTAAGTTCACTTTAATGACTCTTTTCTCCTTTAGATATTCCTTAATTATTTTTAAAATATGTAAGAGATGCTTGATTACAAGTGCTTCTGTGAAGAAAAGGTCTTGCTTTGTGGAAGGCTTGCCAGCCTTCTGTTGTTATCTCAAACTTCTGCCATTCTTCAGAGGTTGTGACAGCCCTTTTGTCATGCAGTAGAATGAAATTTCGTGGAAATTGAGAACACTTGAAATCAATGTTAGTTGACTGCCTGAAGATGTAATCGCTGGTATGTGAACTGGGACCTTTGCTTTTATCTCACACACTCCCTTCCATTTCTCCCCGGTCAGCCATCTCTCTATCAATCCAAAGGTGGTGGGTTTTTTTTTTAAATTTTAAATTCAGTAAGAATTTTTTTGGGGGCGGGGGGGGGAATATATAGAAGGAGGGATTTACAATACTGTAGACTGTATTTTAGAATGGGCCCTAAACCCGCATAATGTCCTTTATGCTGCTTTCTTGCTTCTTACTGTGTCATGATTTGCAGGAAGTGTAAAAAGAGAGTGCCCTGGTTTCGGCTGGGATAGGGT
>NW_009242898.1:0-6824 GCF_000690835.1 Fulmarus glacialis | reverse complement strand
TTTTACCCAGCGAAGAGTGTACCTGTCAGGAATGGTATTATATGCTGTGCCAGTGCCAAGGGATTTATGCTCCAAAGATTTCTTTTCACTAATGTCACGTAGGTCTTGAATTGACATTGCACACCAATCATCACTCGCAGAGACAGAGATGCCACGGTACATCAATGTCTTTAATGACAGCAGTGACATAACTTGGATGAAGTGTCTCCCATGTTTATCCTTAAGGATGTCAGTTTTATTTCTCCATTTATAAGTATTCAGGATTGTTTGTGGGTTACAGGAGCAATATCTTCAATTGCATGAAAATGCCTTCAAACCCAGGGAAATAGGATTAGACGAGGGACCCTGGATCATTAAGTCCTGTCTCCCAATGTTGAAGATACACACACAATTTACCCAATTTCATACACCCATCAGGCTCCATCTTAAAGTTAGTTAGGTTTTTCCCTCACCACGTTAAGTAAGAGGTGGTTTTATTTTCCAGATTCTTATCTCCCTAATTTTAATTATTATTTTAGTTTACAGCCTGAATGTTTGTACCCATCATCAGTTTATACAAATTTCTTCTTATACCAGCATTATCTTTCAGCTAGATGAAGTTAAAAAAACTTTCACAGGTGAATGCCTGTGCTTAAATGAGCTGAGAGACAACTGTTGAGGGCAACTCCTTTACTGCACTCTGCAAATTCTGCAGCCAGGTCATCTCACCATCTCCTATGCTTTTCAGCCCACCTGGCTCAGTAGCTATCCTTGTTTAAAAAACATAAAGTAAGAAAAAAATCCTCTGCGTGTTGTCCTGTACTTTCTCACCAGGTAGATGCCTAGTTGACTTTCTATCTTTTCCTGGATTAGTCGTGCCTTCATTTTGGTTTGTCGTTAATTGTTCTTCATCTGTCACTTAAGGCAGAGACTTGTCCTCCAACCAGTGCTGTAGATTAGCATTCCACAGATTTCTAGCTGTGTGAATGACACACATCATTGTCATAACCACACAAACTGAGAAGAGGAAGTTCAAAAACCAGCATATACATCAAAAAGCCTGAAATTTGATTCTAACATCTCATGCACAAAGAGGTTAATTTCATGCTTTTGAAGGTCAGTCTCTAATTTTGATTCAACAAGTATTGTTTTTTCCTGGCAAGTTGCTGTTGTAGAAGTAAAATGATTTACAATAAATTATAATGAATGTAGATATTCCTACCTGAGAAGATTTGCACAGAACTGAAAAGACTTGCAGAAAACTTATTTTACGTTTTATAACTAAAGATCCAGCTTGGTGGCATTTTTAAGAATGCTTCTAAGCACTGTCAGATTATTGCTTAATAAATTGGATTATTATATGCAGTACTGACTGCAGTCTTTCCTTCGTATTCCATGAGTCATATGTAAAATGTAGCTGCACTTGCTCTGAATAAAAAGCCTCCCAGCTTCTAGATACTTTGAAATTTTAGAGTTCAGATAGTTTTGATAGTATCTCTTCTGGAGATGGGATAAGACATCTTTAAAGTTTCACTTCTCTTGTTCTTTATCTCAAACTGAACTAGGCAAGCGAGGCTGGTCTCGGAAACCTAAAGTTATTCTGTATAGAGCACATAAGCCTAGTCACAAAGAGAATTTACACAAAGCTTTTAAATACTTTACTTAGATTTCACCAGAAGTTTACTCTAAGTTCAGAAAATAAGTAATTTTCACTGTCCATGCTGTAGAGAGAGCATTCGAATCCATATTTTACGTTCCTTAGAGCACAGCTTATATTGTGAATCTTTCTGTCTAGATTTATTTATGTACCATGTGCTTAACATTTATGAGGAAGAGCCTAAGAACCACCCGTCAAATACCCACTATTTTTATCTTTAAGATAAAGAACCCAAACCTAAAACAAAAAAACACCTTCAGTTTAATTTCAGCTTAGTATGACACAATAAAGAACTGTGGCCAAAGTTAATATATCAGGAATGCAATTACAAACATCATGAACAGGTATATTGATTTTATAAAATGGATGCATTCTGCCAGATCATCCACTGTTGAAGAGGTCATAAAATGAAAGACTGGTTTGTGGTGCTTCCTCCCATTATTCCACTACTGCAATATTTCTTATCTTTGAGTTCTTTTGTTTCTCAGTGTTTGTTGAAACATCCTTCTCAGACCCTTGTGCACCTGTCAGTCCTGCCAAATACTGCTGGGGTGCCCTCACTGCCATGTCATGATTCTTGTCTGGCTGAGGCATTTCAGGGTAAGAGCTTTAGGAGGATACCATACCAAAAGATGCAGAAGGAAGTGAGACGTGCAAGACACAGGATTCTCAAGCAAACATTCAGTTTTCTATTCATGTCAGCGATAATAGATGAGAAGAAAAAAAAAAAAAAGTAGTTTTGTCTTTCCATGGATTAAAAAACATGATTTTAAAAACTAATTTAATTTATCTTATAAGAATATTTCTCAGCATAGCTTTAGAATGAATGCATAGCACTATCTGTATTTGCTGCACTCACTGAGCATTCATTTATATGTCATTCATTTTGTTCCAGTGATTGAAATGTCAGATTACCCACATATTCCCTGTGCATGATAAAAGAATTACTTTAATTGTTTTGGTTTTTTTTTTTCCCTAAAAAATTGGTGATGTAGTACTTTTGAGCACATTTCTCTCCTGAAATCTCAGTAAGAGATCACCCAGCCCCTTTTAGGTTTATTCAAAGATCAGCCTTTGGCTTTTAGATTTTCACATCCAATAGCTATTTTTAGATTACGTACACTATTCAAAGTGAGGAAAATATTAGGTAAATTACATTCAGAACTTCCAGAATTTCAGTGCCTTAAACATCTTCTCTTCTTCCAATAAGTATTTAAAGATACTCAGAATTTTGAGGTGCTTACTTACTGCAAGGAAAAGAATTAGATGTGCAGCCAAGTATAGGAAGATAGAAGGCATACAACAGAGAAGAAAAACATGAGACAAAAAGAATATTCCAATATTCTGAAAAGTTAATTATTTTTTAAAGAAATTATCCTATACCAAAAAAATAGTTAAAATAACAGAAAATTTGGAAATATTATTTCATGTGTTTGAACAACTCTTAACTTTCTGTTAATAAATATTCACAAAAACATATTATCATTTGAATATGTGAACAAAGGACAATTTCTCATTTTTTAAGATTTAAAATATATTTGTGAGTAAGCAATTGTGCCTTCAAAGTAAAATTAACTCATCCAATATCAGACACAAAAACCCCTAACCCTTATGTGTCTTAGTTAATTGATCTAATCTCTCAAATAATTAATTTAACGTAACGGATAGAAGAATACTAGCAAGAAGTATTAACTCTAAAATTAAAAAACATTATTTGGAAAAAGTTACTTTTAAAATTCACGCCAGCTTTTATGAATATGAAAGATGGTCTGATTTCAGCCAATAGATAATTCTTTGTGAATTATCTGTCCCTCTTTCATTGTGAGGGATATATCTACTGGCAGATGAAGAATGATTCCAACTCAGTTTCTCTATCTGGACTAGCAAGCAGTTTAGACAGAGAGCTATAGTGGGTCTTCATGATTCTTACATGTAGTGTAGGAATCATAAATCACTCAGCAGGGAAAGGAAACTATCTATTCTATTAACTGAAGCAAACATTATAAAGCTGGAGTTTCTAAATAAAATCAAGGACAGTTACCCCAGCAGCAACCTAAGGAGCCACAATCCTTGTTTTGGTCATGATTTTATCAATATAGAATTCTGACAGATCTTATTATTTCTAATTAATGTGCTTGAGCTCTATATCACTGCCCTCTCTTTAAAACGTGAGTAGTTTCTATCCGCTGTCTCACTGCCTTGTTAGTGCTTGCATAAATGCACTAACTATACCCTTTTTAAGTGTTTTTTTTGTCAAATGGGCAATGCTGAGGAAGATGATATTTTTTCCTAGTTGGTCAGGGAAGTAATCAGAGGAATCAGAGCAAAATTTAATTTTATATTTCCTCTTCTTCGTGTTTTCTGTTTATTTTGTCTCAGTTGAAAAGCTTAAGAGTGGATATAACTGTAACCTCACTACTCTATCAGTCTTCTACTTAGTCCCAAGAAAGCAAAATTAAGGGCATGGTAGGCAGCACAGGAAATCTTACAGGATATTCTTTTAGCAACATAAAGGAATTTAGCCATCACAGCTGACAGAAAGCTTCTTTCATCATCATGCTTGTCATTCCAAAGGACAAAAATAGACAAATACACCACTGAATCTCTCATATTTCGTGTAGTTGTTTTATCTTGCTTTGCAACACTCAGTAAAGATGTCTGTCATTGCTGTCGTATGTTGTATAGTTAAGCCTCAAAGTCTATCTTGTTCTGATGGAGCCTGATCCTGTCTGATCCTGCTGCCTCATGTATTATGCTTGCATCCACAAAAGAATATGATATATTCAATTAGAAATGAGCTGACTTTTGGCTAACAAGTTTGGATGCAAATGCAAAAACTTGTAGTAAGGAAATTGAGACATGTAGCAAACCCAGAAAATGAAAAATTGCACAAAATGCTCACTGTAATGAAACTCTGTTCAGGTCCAGAATTAAATAACCTACACTGTAGCTGAAATACACAAGATGAAGTATCTGGATTATTCCAGAGGAGATAGTCTGCACTTGACTTGATTTACAGATGTTTAAGGAAATTCAAAACTTTAATAAAAATCATCATGCTGCCCCACCGTTTGACTTAAAATTAATAGGCATAATTTCAGATGAGATAAAAGATCTACAATTAAACACAGTATCTAAAATACTACTGATTACAGTCTATAACTTCATAATTTACAGATATTAATTGAAAATCACAATAGAGCAGGTAAAATTAATTCTATTTTTCAGACTTTGAGATATAGTAAAGTGACCTATATACATATACAAGCTCTTTTGGGAGGTTTATCTTTTTTATTTCAAAATTTACTGGCCTGGCAAGTAACCTTGCCAGTCAAATCAAGAAAAGAATAAAAATGTCTTTCAGTATTTTGACAGTTTCATCCTAACTGGAATGAAGATATACAAGTATGTACTTAAAAACAGATTTTCAGTTTTACTGGAGTAGAAGAGAGGAGCCTCTATTGTAGACACTTGCAGATGCTAGACACTAGATAAAGTTTCTTGCCTCAGCAGACTACAATCTAAATAAAAAAGAAAAGTTAATCTGGTTGGAAATTCCAATTACATTAGAAAAAAATGAAATGTTTTGTATAGTTTCATTTTTGTACTGATAAATGTATTTCTCCTTTTGTTTACAATGGTTCAATAAGTGAAATCCAAAACTAATGAACTGTCTAAGTTATTCATACTCAGACAAAAAGAATGAATCTCAGTCCTCTGTTGATTTAAAGATTTCTTTTTAGAGGAGTAGCAGAATTATTGCAGACCTTTTTCTTGTAGTAGCAGTCACATTAAACTACTAGTCCCCCAGTGAATGCCAACTTTTTCCTCTCATATTATATACAGAAGCTATACTGAATATAATCAACCCAAACTGCTTGACAAAGAAACACTGAGGAGAAATGTTAAGCAAAAAGACTGCTATCTTAATTTCCTCCTCTTAAAATTAAGCTTCCTCGGTTGATCTATACTGAGGGTATTTGGAATAAGTCAGGTCTAATTATGTTCCATTTTCTTAACAGCCATTTTATCCTGACAGCATTTACATGGTTCAAGAGGATCAGAAGGACAAATGTTTTCACTTATTTATACAACTTGATGGAACATACCATGTCTCACATCACGTTTCATAGCATTTCTTAAGCAAAGAGAAGATAAAACCTTGAAACATGCTTTTCATTTTTTCACCAGTCAAGGTTTGCACAAATTTGAGGTTTTGCAGATTAAAATGCAAGTACATCTGCACACCAAATGGAACAGCTGTGATCAAATGAAGATGTTTAAGTACTGTATAAATATATACATATTTATATACCCATATATACAATTGCAGTACTTTAAAACTTTGTTACACAGTGCTTAAAGATCTTGATTTGATCACAGATGTTCTATGAAAGACAGCATGTTCCTCTTCTGGAATATATAGATGTAGTACTCCATATAGACAGGATTTATACTCACAAATGCACGTATCACATATCTTATTACTTAACAGGAGGTTAGAACAATGATCTACACTGCCAATAGCATATAGGTGAAGCAGTGAACTGTGTGTGATGCCAGTGCAAAATGGAAAACATCAATTCTATTCATAATGCTTTGGAAACTGCTTTATTTTATATCCAGTGTTTCTGTCCATGGCAATACTACATTACTGCTTTGATATTTCGGTATGGATAACAATCCTACCATCCCCTGCTAAGTTTGCTAAAGTAAAAACTCATGGGAATATTTCAACAACATTCTGGGAGAAAAAAAGAACCAAAATGTCATTGTTCTGCAGCATTTGTCATTAGGCACTTTTTGAGTCCTTATCTTAGAAAGGAATACAGAAAGACTAAGCTCTATCAGGAAAATTTTTGATAAAGGTTTTGAGAAACTCAGCAAAAGTGGGATTCATCTCATCTCGATTTAGCTATCAAAAGATAGTCTTGACTAAGTTACATTTGTAATATGTGCTTTCATAGTCAGTGAAGAACGAATGACTCACAGTCAGGATGCCTTTATTAAGGATAATGAACTACTCTTTCATGCAAAGTTCTATGGTAAAGCCTGTGCAAGTTTAAGATCGAGATCACATGACAGTTTATGTTCCCTGAAAATGGCAAAGCCAAATTGTTATATGACTTGAAGATCCTCATGTACCAGGAGATCACCTTTGGTTTTATCATTGGGTGCGACGAGCGAG
>NW_009242897.1:0-7101 GCF_000690835.1 Fulmarus glacialis | reverse complement strand
GCTAGTAGCCTGTTGCTCCCTCCTCTCCATGTTGTCGGTTCCCATCGCCTTATTGCAAACTTCATGATATTTGCTACTTTTTAAGTTAAATCTTTTATATATATTAAAAAAAAAAAATTATAAACCAAGTTCTTGGCCATAAATACATGCCTCATTCTCACACATGCAGGGAGGGATGATGTGATTAAGGCAAAGTATTAGGCATTAAAAGATGTGTGGTGGAAGCTGAAGCTTCTTTGCTGAAGTCAAAGAAAGCTTTACTACTGGTTTCTAGGGCTTAAGTTTTCACTCCAGAATGTATGTGCTCTGCCAGAACCTCCTGTTATCATCACGGGCAAATTGCATATTTTCTTACTCAGAAAACATTTACCTATTTGCTTAACTGTATATGTATGAGAACTCTACTTGGGCTTTCTGAATTTTTCCTTATCTCTGTGATAAGTGTGAAAAAGATTTTGTTGTCAAGCACATGAAGATGACTTGAAGCAAAATTAAAACTGCAATCTGCAACTGAAAAGCAGTCTGAAGCATTAATTATCATTGCAGTGTCTATAAGGAATCTATTTTTGTGTCTTACAATACTGGTCCTTCCATGGTAGAGACACCATGTCTGAGGCTAGTTTTTATAATGTGTGTTATTAGCAAGCTTGTCTGACATGAGTGAAGAATGAGTCAGCCCAGATCCAGACACGGGTGCAGGTTTTCGGCCCAGTGCCAGGATACATTTCAGAGCCCCTCACAGTTAATTCTTGAAAACACCATGTGGGAAAGTGAAATGGCCAAAGTCAGGAGGCTGAGTAGCTATGTTTTCACCTTATTTAACACTACCTGAGTGCACTTTCTTCCTCTTGGGAGACAGAGCTCCTGACTCCTTTCCTAAAGGTAGTTACCTATGTCCTTCTTTCAAAGATGGAACAGAGATTGCTCCTTCCTCCTAAAACCCAGCTGTAGATGGTGATAATTCAGTGGTTAGAGCACTTATACTCACTTGCCGGAGGGCTGTCGTATAACCTACCAATCCCCCAGCTGCGTCTGGGGCCCTGCCCACCACTCATTAAGTTTTCCAGGAGAGTGTGCAAGAGGGCAAACTTCACCTCTACCTTTGGAATAGCAATGCTCTGAAAGAAAATAACACCAGATTCCGTGGAGCACAAACAGGTGACAAGTGAAAGCTCAACTGTCTCACCCAATGACTGGGACACTCTCTCAGGAGTGAGCTAGTTCTTCAGTGGGCTGTTAAACCTACTTATTTACTTCTACCTACTGCTGCATCTTATTCCAGAAGTACTCACCACCTCTGTGTACTCAGTTGCATAGGAAACTTCTGCTGCTCTTCTCTCTCTCATAGAAAGGAAATACAAAATTAGCCATTGAAGGTGTTCAGATTTCTTCAGCTGAAAATGAGATTGATTATCCTTTTTATCCTTCCCTTCTTCTATTTGAACTCTGTTGCTCTTGGCCTGCATGTTCCTACCTCTGAGTTCAGTCTGGAATTATTCCTTCCCTTCCTTTTTCGGATGCCACTCTGTCATGGTAAGAGCAGAGGCAAAGTGGAGAAAGGAGAAAGTTGCTTATTTGGCACAAAACAAAACCCATGACCCCACTACTTTTCTCCCACCCATTCTGCAGAGCTCCACTCCCTGGTCCTGTGTCCACAGTATCCAGTTTGCAAGCACTCACGAGTCCTCCACGTGCTGGGTGACTGTGCAGTTACACCCACAAATTTGCTTGGCTAGAGCCCCTCATGGTCAGTGAGCTCTGAGGACACTGGCTGGGTTGAGCCCCTCAATGGACAAGACCTAGCTGGTGAATTCTGATCAGGCTTAGAGACAAGCAACCATCTGAGCTTTGGTTATGGAGATGGATGCACCTCACAAGATAGAGTTAAACAAAAGAAAGCAAGAAAAATCTAATGATTTTTCAGACTCATGGCTTTGGTTTTCTAAAGTGTCTATGCTTGTTTCTTTTTTCTGATACTAACTTTAGTTAAATGTAGATTCTTTTATTTGTTTAAAGTTTGGATTATCATGTTATTTTTAACCTGAGGGCACTCAGCTGATCCTGTAAGTCTGGTTATTGCTTGATCTGTTCAAAAAACAAGACTTTTCTTGTACTTACAAGGTTATCATTGTCAACTATTAAATGATATGCTGAACCATGGTGAAACAATGTGTCTCATGACACATCTGTCAGTGGGTATATTATAGTAAATGTTTTTAACTGGTTTGGTTTTGCATTTTTTACAAATAAATTGCATTTCCTCGTCCTAGTTCTTTATAACTGAAACTATTTGAATGATAATAAAGCCTCATCAAGCTACTACAAGTATAGATATGAAGAGGCTCGCACAACACCATTTGTAAAAGGATAGAAAATGCACTAAGAATACAAGATACATGCTGTCATTCATTCTTTGAAGAACATTAATAAAATGAGCTACTAAAACTATGAGCTCCCTCTTTGACATTCAGAAATCAATCTGATATTTGTTTTGAACTCCTAAATCAATTGGAAATAAATTTATGGAGGAATTTAGAAAAGTAGTTTAGGGAGGACAAGTTGATGGTAGATGTTTTCATTATTTTGTTTTTAGTTTTACTTCTCAGGATTTTTCTCCGTGAGACAGCATAATTTCTAGATTTTGACTTGTTTCAACTCCATTTAAAATATGCAGCTTTACTGAAACCAAAAGCAGAACTATCCCCCAACTAAATAAGGGCTGTGATTCCCCCCACAGCTGTTTATGGCCTTACATTTTATGTTTTTAGGTAAGCACAATTTTTCAGCTTTAACTCCTAAAAGACGAGGAAGTTCGTTGTTGACCCCTGATGGTGAACAGCATCCAGGACTGTGGCAGAAGGATCGAGAGTAATGTTAATGCATACCTGATTTCAGATGTGTTTTACAAACACCTGGGCGCTTATGAGAACTTCTTGGACTCACTGGGAGAATGCAGCTTATTATTCCATATATCAGGGATCTTGAGGATTTGAAAATTTTCGGTAGATATCCAGAGGTAAATGAAACTTGCTGGTTTACTGGCTAAGCGGTTTCTGGGAGAAAAATCTTGTTTACTGTTATCAGATCTTTCCAGCAATCATTAAAAAATGTCAGGATCCAAGGCCCTCACTGCACCACTGGATGGGTAAGTCATATATTAAGGTTCAACAAAATGTAGCAGAGACCCAATCTTGTTTTAATGCACAGGACAGGTATAGTGCAAATTCATTTCAAAGTAATTTCTAGCAAACCTTAAAATTATTAATGGTGACTTTAATGGCAAAGAGTCGAACGGCACTGTGGCAAGTCTGCCATGTGAATAAAAATCATGCAGGAATTCTATACCTCTGCATTACTGAGAGTGGAAGAAAGACAGTTTCCTGTTTAGGAAAATGACTTCAAGCTAGAAAGGAAATATATAAATGTTTCTCTGTTAAGCATGAAGCCTCATCTATTTCAGTAGCGTTGACCTTCTCATCTTAGGGTTTGAATTTGTTTCTATAGCTGCTGATGCAAGAAAATCGTTGGGAGCTGCCGTTAGTCAGCTGCCCTTAAGGCTAGTTTATAATTATTGAAGACAATTACAAGATATGTTAAATTATTATGTGATGTTATTTGAACAGGTTAAAACTCATAAGAAACCACATAAAAACTTTTTTCATTAATGCCATGAAACAGTCCAGTACCTCATTTTTGTGTCATAGGCGAATTTCTCTGATGTTACAAACACACCCTCTCATGTACTGTACTGGCCTACAATCACGGCCAAGTGGATTAAGTATAAATTCAAAATCATTAGGTTTAGGTTATAATTCCTTTCACTGCCATTAAGCTGTCGGTTAGGAAACAATCTATTGGTAGCTATGGCCTGAATCTCTTTTGCTTCTTCACTCCCTGTTCAAACCTGCTTGTTCTTGCTGCCACATTGCTTGCTGTGCTCTGTCAGCTGCACGCTCTTGCAGAGTGTGTACCCATGGCCTAAGTCTCTGCAAGTGATCGTACAGAAATCATTTACACTCTCTGAAAAACAGCTCATAGTCATCAAGGAGTGCAAAGAAACTTTTGTTATTATGTGTCTTTACAATTTGTCTGCAAGGTTGGTCTTTGTAGATGACTATTGAGTGCTTAGCTGGGCTGACCTTCCGCCACAGCTCAATAAACTATCCTGTTGAGTTCGTTGCTGACTGATGACTTTTCTCACATTTAGAAGCTCTGTTTCATACAGATTTCACAGATGTTTTCTTCCATTTTGCATGAAGTAAAAGTTTGGGCATTAAATACATTTATTTATTCTATGAAACAGCATGCTTAAGTGCATTTAAATGTCAAAATACATACACAAAAAAGAAGTTTTTATGTGTAAAAATAAAAAATCAATGTTTCTTAAGTACTAGAATTAAAAATATTTAAAAAAAACAGTCATGCCATGAATTACAGTAAAGAACTTCAAACTACCAAGCTAGGAAATAGAATACTAACACACCTTTGATTTGGGAAATATTTGTCCTGACGTGCCACTTGGCACACTCAAGTAAGGGAGGCAAAAAGTATGTAAGTTTATAGCACTCCATTAACTATACAAGTCTGAGATTATAGCAATAAGCAGGTTCTAACAGTAAAATTTCAACAGGATTACAATTCCTATGTTTCTTAGTTGCATCTTGAGTGCTTGCTTTACCTTCACCTTGCATCAGATAAGTAGGAAGCAAAAAATAAGTGTTGGTGATTTCTGCCTCTAAACTGGCAAAGCTGAGCTGTAGGTTTCCATTTCCTCCATGAAACAGGAGGAGAATAGGAGAAAAAATGAAACACAACTGTTGGTGTGAGGGTCCTTCTGAGATCATGTATTTTCTGGCTGCGGAGAAAAAAATCTGTTTAAGAACTAAGCGAAAAAGTCCAGCAAAAGTGAAAGATGGGGTCAAAGCTTTTCTAATTTGAATCAAGTCTGGCCACTATTAATGCAATCATCCTAATAGGGTTAGCTGATATATAAAAGAAAGTATTTCTCAGTTTGTCAGTGTTCACACTTCCAGAGGAGTTCTCGTGACTCAGGAGTTGTCTAGAAAAATTCTGTAAACCTAATTAGTTATGATGATCTTAAAAATTTGTATTTTGGACAGCTTAGCTGACCCAGTTCTCCAGCCTTTGAGGTGAACTTGTCAAGAATATTCTTAATTTCTATGAAACATAAGGTCAGAAGTCTGACTTAAACTATAAAAAGGCAAGGATTCAGATTTAACCTTGAAACTCCCTCTCCCTTGCCCTTACTGGATGTCAGAATTCATAACAAGACCGAGTGATTATGTATCATTTGATATCTTGTAGAGTAAATTTTTTTGAATCATGGACTGTAAAAATGTGTCTTGTTGAGTTGGTCTTGTTTTAGGGCTAAATTCAATACGAAACCAATCTGGATTTTACCCACCATGAGTAAGTTAGTTTAACATTTCAATGATCTCATCCACTAGAATACTCTGTCAGCATGGGGATATTGCAATCAATAATCTCTTTATTGCAAAAGTTATTTAAAGACACTTTCGCATAACAAAGCAAAAGCAAACAGTTAAATATACTAGGGATTCCAACCAGGAAACATAAATTAATCTCAAAATATACACCACTGTACTATCACTGACAGTACATACTTTAGAAGAATTTTATTTTCTGTACTTTCATAAACTCCTTGCTTTTCTCTGCCAGATACTAATGAAAATGTCTACAGACATTTCCCCTAACAGTGCAGTACTAAAATGCATTTAGTAAAAATACCTTGGTAATATAAACAGAAATACTATCCAAACTTGTGTCTTTTTAGACTGGATTTACTATTGATGGTATAAGCTTTGTGCAAATCTGCAGATGAAGCTGTCTGGCCCTTGTCTGGATTTAACTGGCTTCAACAAAAGAGCTGAACACCTTTCTCACTGATAGAGAGCAGAAGCACTGATTGTTGCTAATAGGAGCAGACATAGCCTGCTGATGACTGGATTTTAAGCAGCTTCACTTGAATTTTATAAATGAGTTTATTGTGATCCTAGCATGTGAATTTTGACTTTTACCATTGGAGAACCTGACTCAAGTAATCTTACTAGTAACAGTGGAACTATTATTTACTACAGTAGAGCCCAGTGACTCCCAACAAAGACCACGAAACAAATATATAGAGTTAAAAAGCGGGCCCTATATCCAAAAGGCATAAAATTTAAAACAAATAGGTCAGACAAACGAAGACAAAAAGGAAGCGTTCTTATTCCATTTTGCAGAGGGGGATTTGGAACAATAAAAGATGAAAAGATTTGCCTCCAATGACCCGATATGTCAACGGCAGAGAAGAAAAATGAATCAAGAATTTCTGAGTCTCTGCTTATTGTCCTAAGTACAGCGCTCCAAAGCTGGTTTCAACACTTCATTTCTAAATCAAGAACCAGCTAAGGGTGGTCTTGAATAACTTTCTTAGCTTAAAACTCTCCTTTCTATTTACATTTGTAATAATCCTCACAATAGTTTATCCTATCTATACATAACCCATTCAGTCTATTACCTGATATATTTTATAGAAAATACAGTCTAAAGGAGTCCTCATCCCATTTTGACACATAAACAAATATTCGTCTATTGTTATGAAGGCAGCAAAGCGAATATATACCTTCAAACCTTTTAGACATTCCTCTCTTCTCCAGAAAAGCTGGAGAAAGTGTTGTGGTTCAGGCTCTGTTCTTGCTCACACTGTTATTCATTTTGAAGAACACCATTAAACGTGGTGGATTTAGACCCATGTGAACGGGTATGAGGTAAAGAAGAACCTGGCCTTTCTCTTCCTGAAGAATTCCTCTTTGGCTTTATAGCCAAATGAAATGTGTGCAATGCAAAGAAGCCAATTACAGCATTATTTGAAAGATATATAGAGAGATATATATATTCATGATGCACTTAAAATAAATATGTCTTTGAGGGGGAGGAAATTGAAAAGGCTATAAATAAATACGGAGAAATATTCCTAGTGGCCTTTTTTCCTTTTGTGTTTGCAGAGCCGTGCCAACATTCTAAATGTGTTTGCTCTTAGATTTTTCATTTGCATTTATTATTTCTGCAAAATATAAT
>NW_009242896.1:0-6870 GCF_000690835.1 Fulmarus glacialis | reverse complement strand
TGCCCCTTCCCGCCGAGCTGGAGGTCCGCGGGTTCGAGTCCCGCCGAGGGCACCGCGGCGAGGAAAGGGGCACGGCCGTGAAACACCGGCGACTTCGCCGCTTTTCCCCTTATTTTGGAGCCCCGGGAGGGAGGGCTGGAGGCCAGCCTGCACTGCGGCATTGACCCTGGGTTGCAGGGGCAGGGAGAGGCCCCCACCCGTAGCACATGGAAAGGGCCTGGAACGTCGTTGCCTGCACCGACTGCCCTATCTGTGGCTGTTTTTCCAAAATAAGGGCCAGAAGACCCTGGATTCAGCACAATGAAGAGGAAATCCCCAACATAACCAATTAAAAGGTAGTTTATTGTTTGTTTTACCATAGCACCTTTAGGGTTTTTAAAGTGTTAAAAACACACACACAATTACAGAACTCTCAAAAAATGATTAACTCAGAAAACCCTTATGACAAATACTGCCCAATGACCACATCGCACATAAATAGGATACAAAAGAGATAAAAATAAAAACAATGTTAATTTTTGCCCCCATAAGAATCATTTATGGAAAGAATAGGGCATGAGAGAGCACATGAGTTTTAGGGACTCAACACACTGAAGACCTGATTTTCCAGGAGAACGTGCAGGCTGGTTCAATGAAGAAGTTAAGTATCCATAGCTGCTCTTTAACTGGCTTAAGACCAAATCAGTATTTCACGCACACCCTGAACTCACGTGGCATTCACACCAAGACCCCGACTGAAGTGCCACTGAGGTTAAACTACAATCTTTCCTTTGAATTCAGGTGGTTTGGACTCAGTCCTGGGGATATTCAGGATCAGGAAATCAGGGTGAGAGGAGTAAAGCAACATTAGCATCACACTTGGAAAAAAAGGTGAGGATCAGAGAGTATGTAAGAATCATGTAAAAACCAAAAAACCAAAATCATTATTTCTGGTACAAAACTCTTTACGAACACTGTGGTTGTTCAGGAGATAATCTCATGTAAGTGTAGAGCCCAGGCACTGAAGTTATTTTCAGCTTCACACTTCTGGTGGGTGGACCCTCTCCCACCATCCTATCATCCAATATGTCAATACAATGTTCAACGGTTTAAAAAATATTTTAAAAAACCCACAAGCAAAAAACCCCACATGATCTCCACAACAAAGAAACAGAATAAAAAAAGAAACACGAAAAGGAAGAGAGCTCTTATAAACATTAACATGCTCAATAAACCACTGACAGGTTTTAAGAGCTGAAACCATCAGGACCTTACAGGATGAAAAGGACCTTTTCCATCATATGCAAAACCATCCGGTTTTGGGGCACAGTTTATGGTGTAACACCAACCTCCAACACCAAACTGATATTGCTGATACCCTACACTTAGGACTCATGCCACCATCATTTTATCATTTCGTGCTGCAAGGAAAAGAGGAAAACGTCTCCTGATAGCCACCCTGGAATGCCAACCTATTTTCTAAATAACATATGGCTTTGAAATAGGGCTCCTTTTGTGCATAGAAGCAGACGTGCGGGGAGAGCATTGTCCTCATGGAGAAGAACGAGAGCGGCTGGGTGAGCCCAGCAAGGCACTTTCTCCAAATACGTTGGCATAGGAAGACTTGAGGAACTGGACATAGTTTTGCATGCTGCGGTTGGTGCTCTCCGACTGCTCCAACCGATCCTTTAAATCTTGTAGGCGGCTTTCATACCGGCGCTCTGCCTACATAAAGAAGCACAAAACACTGTGAAAGACAGCAACGTTCATCCTATTCACGTTAAACTTAAACTGTTCCCCAAAAGTGCTGAGGATAGCAAGAATGAGCACAGCAGTAGATGACGTTACCATAGATGGTGCTATGATATTTATAATTTGTTCTGCCCATTTCCAACTCCATTCAGCAACCCGCTGATAAAAACAAGAGACGACACAGCTAATCAGTTGAGCTTTTAAAACTGATTAGCTATAGTTATGGGGAATTAAACACACTCTTTTCTGAAAAGCAACTTGACCTGATCCATGTGCCACCCAATTCCAAGTAAAACAAGCAAGGTAAATAGGACATCATGAAAGATTCCCCTTCTTTCTTCTAGAAGAAATCCTTTCCTCTAGAAGAGAAATTGCATTCTCTCTCAGATAACCAAGCACAGTAAATGAAGTTGAAATCTGTCCATGATATCTGGTGCAAACCTCATTTGAACATAAGAAAGGTCTGATTCTTTTCTTACACACATGTAAGTTTAGAGCAAGTTCATTCAGATCGTTGCTATAAGAAAGAAGCAAATGAGAGTCTGCATTCCTGAATTAGTGACATAATAGACTTGTCATATCACACATCTGTCACGGACACATATAACAGCATGTCACGTTCAGACACAGCTCTGCATGACTTTTGCAGCAATCCACAGGACCTTGGTTTACGGACTCCAGTTGCTGCCAGGACACACCAGCACAGCCAGAGTATCCCTTGCTAGTCACTCACATCGTCTTTGCTCCGACGCAACTGGTTCAGCTCTGTTTTATTCCTACTCAGCTGGGTCTCCAAATCCAACATCTTGGACTGGGCTGCCCTCTCTCTAGACTTTGCTCGTTCTCGAGTTTGTTCCACCTGCGTGTAACAACAGAACAACAACTTTGTTAAAGGGTGGTCTATGGAAGAATGATTTTTCCGTACCCCATTGCCCACAAAAGCCCCATAAAGTTTAATTGGACACATTCTCATACGTAAGCAGCAGCTCAGTCTTGTGCTTTCCTCTCTTCTGTTGCAAACCGGAGCACGGTGTTCAGTTTTTCAATGGTTTAAGTGCTGACAAACAGTACCAGCACATTTTATTTTATTATTTCACTGAACATGATGATTTTCATTAATTTGGTCATAGGCTGAGGAGGTATCTCCAGCATTCTCACTATTCCCCTTTTACAGTCTGCGTAGTTTTGGGAAAATTCACAAACATGAGAAATTACTTACTTGTCTTTTGGCATCCTCAATGGCCATCTCCAGCTGACGTGCCAAGGAGCTACATTCACGGGTCTTCTCCTCTAACCGCAACTGACACTGGTGGATCGACTCCTCACGTTTTGCTATGACCTGAAGGAATTCTATGTTCTGGGCGCTCGTTGTCTCTAGTTTTCTAGGTTAAGACAATAAGGGAAGGAAACCTATTCATTTTAAATGGAGTATGTTTCAGTCTGCCTTTTTGTCATGTCCTGACTAGTCTGGGAATTGATTCTATTCCTCCTTGAAAGGTGAGAGCCCCAAGAAACACTTCTCCATTTCTCAAATCAAAATTTCAAAGACTGAAGGACTTACAGAGTGTCCACATACCTGCATTTTCCCAGACATTGTCACTAAAAGGAATTTATAAACATGGGCAAAAACATTGCAATATGTAGTAACCTCAAAATTGTCAAGCTAGATTGGACAAGGAGCTGGTTTATCTGCTGTGTAAGCCATCATCCTTTCTAACAACATTCAAAAAAGGTGCTGCAAAAACCTCTAACTCCCTCTCCAGTGGACAGCTACTGATTAGAGATCCTTGTGGGATAAGCAAATGCACAGAATCCTGGAGACACGTGGGGGACTGGAACAAAACTGAAGCTGTTTCAATCCCCTGAAAAAACAATGGGAAGAAGATGGAAATGGAAGGTTAAGAGAGCAAGAGAGCCTAGTATTTCTAACCTTTCTAGCTCCTCCACCTTCAAGGTGAGCTGCTTTTTCTCCTCCTGGGCAGACTGATACCTCTCTCTTGTCATCTCCATTTTGTCCCCCTGGAGCTCAATCTAAAAATTACAGTAAGTAATTACTTTACAGAGTAGTTACTACACACACATGACCAACGACCTAAAATGTATGCAGCTCTCCAGAAAGAAACATGCTCAATTCATAACTTTTGGAGAGCCCCAGGAAAAGGAACAGTGGATAGAAAAGCAAAGCACCAAAGATCCATTTTGCTGGTGCTTCCGGTTAATGTTTGGAAAGGTATGAGAAAATTCTTCCATACTGCAAATGAAAAGCCAGGTCCATAAATGCTTGCATGCAGAGCAGCCATCTGTAAGCACAGCGAAGCACACACATTAAAAGCAGCCATAAACATGACAGCAGCCCACAAAGGCCTTAGAGCCTGAAATACCAGGAAGGTTTATAATTCCAAGCCAATCAGAGTAAAGCAGTCAGACTGCAAAATCATTTGCTGTGTCCTGAGGCACGGTTGTAGAAGTCATGCCTGTCTACAATTGTCCTGCAATACCTATGCAGTCCTTCTGGGGACGAAAAACAGGGACTGGGAAAACAACCTGAAATCAGGGTGAGAAAACAAGGTTGGGACAGCACGATCAGTAGAAAACCACAGGAGGGAAGGCTGACAAGATGATGGAAGTAACAGAAGTGAGTGTTGGCATTAGCAAGCGTGATCACTGCTGCTATTCAAGTCCCAATACAGTTCTGCACCAAGGGATGAGAAATCTTTCAAATAGTAAGGAATGCTACTAGCTACGCCACTAACTTCTTGCACAAAGACATGGCACACACCTTTATTTTGCAGTGCACGTTTAATCTTTTCAAAAAGAGACAAGAACAGAGACGAAGTTTGAACCTTCCTGTGATTAGAAACTCATATTGGTCTCAGACTTGTGGATTGCTGTGCTTCAGGTACTTTCTGCCAGTCCCTTACCAGCTGACGAAGATCTGCAATCATGGCAGACAGGTCCACATTCTTCTTCTCATAACTCTGAAGCTGGTCCTGACATTCTGCTAGCTGTGTCTCTGTGATCTTTAGGATCTCGGGCAGCTTTTCCAGTTCAGCAAGCTGGCTCTGGAACTGCTTACGTGCCTATAATCAAAGAAGAGAACATGAGGAATTTTCAAATGTTCATAAGGTCAAGACTAAAAAATTTCTCGACTTCAATGAAGCTTTGTTAGTCTGCAACCATGACGACACTGTGTGGATATTTGGCCAGTGTTGGAGTTCAAAGCCTAAGGTCTTCTCCTACTCTGAAAGGCTTTCTCTTGGGATCTGGCATTCCCTATGAATGGAGTGAGAATGAGCGAGTATTTTGGATCCTGGCCTTCAATCCTACTAGAAGTACAAGCTCTTTTTCGAGGACAGCTGTTCTACATCAGACAATGGCGTAACCTACCTAGTCCACTGTTCTAAACCACTATTTCTGCAGCAAAAGACACACTAAGCAATTTAAATACCTCTGAAGAACACCCTATTTACAAGCTTCAAAAAGAAGCTGCTAAATGTTCAATAACTTTTGCAGAATGAACAAGTCCTGAGAAAAACTAATGGAAAAGGCAAACTCAAGATAAGCCTTTTATTTCCTATTCACAGCTATTTTTCACTACATTCAGAACATTAAGATCCATGAATGTCTACAACATATCAGTCTTTAGAGGAATAGTTACCAGTTCAATCTCCTTGTTCATTTCATCCTTTAGTGTCTTGTTCTCTTTATCACACTTCTCCAGTTTTGCTGCCACATCATCTGCTTCCATTTGGGTCTTCAACACCTGGACATTCAAAAAACCCCACATACTTTATTTGTTATATATACTTTTCAACAAACGTGCAATGCTTTGGAGTAATTAAAACTGCTCAAGGATCAGCAACAAGTTTCTTGCCACACTAGCCACCACCCCAGCACTGTATTTGGAAGTTCACTTTCTGCTTCTGCCACCTGGATCATTTGGGCTTTCCATCAAATGTTCTCCCCTCTTGCCTTATCCTCTTACTACCACAGTATCTGAAATCACCCCAAAAAAGCAGCCAAGGAACAGTACTTGCCACGCTAAAAGGCAGAAGAAAGCATCTCACTATTGTCCTTTACCTTTTGAAAAGAAGCAGGGAAAAGTGAAATAATTAAAACCAGTCTTTTGTTTTCCATTAATCAAGATCTGTGCTGTGGGAGTCAGCTCTCCCTAATGACCAAGTTATCAGCACATAGTGAAGAAGCCAAGTCTTCCACTCTGGCATACAGCACATGGCAGTCTGGATGCTGCCATTTGAGAAAAAGTAAGGCTAATAGAGACAAAAGAACCAAACCCATATGAAACTGCAACATCCTCCAAGAGCAAGCAAAGGGTTAAGGCATTACAGAATAAGCCACAACAGTGAAGGGAGAAAACATGTTTCTGCAAGGGCTGAAGGTTTGGATAAGATGCCTACCTGTGACTTGTAGGTTTCAACCAACCCTTCATAGTTCCTGACAGAGCTCTTGAGCTGCTGCACTTCCATCTGCGCTTGGTTCAGCTTTTCCTCCATTGGGACCATACTAGCCTGAAAAAAGAAAACATCTTCCATTGAGTGCTTGGAAGTAACTGCCACATGAGCTGTCTAACATTGTCTGGACTAAGAAAAAGACTTTTGTCAGTGTAAGTTGGCAAAACTTTCCAGACTTCAGTGGATTGCCAAATGAACCACAGCAGAGCACAGAGGTTTGCGATGGATGTGTAATCTTTCCACTTGCCTGAATGAGCTGTGCTACTTGGATTAGGGCCACTCCTTATTTGGATCAATGCCTAGCTTTCCAAGAAGAAACTTACGTAGGTCACCTACAAGATCACCAGTGATAAGAGATGACAGGAAAAATATGCCAGCCATTTTTTTTATTCTGGAGATTACCATTCTCTCTGCATGAGCTACAGTTCTTTGTTCTGTAGCAGCATGAAGATGTAAGGACAAGATGTAAGATCCCAGCTGGAAGAAACGGTACTTGCACTGGAGATACTCCTAGTCAAAACGTGGAAGAAACCCAGTCCTCCCAGAACATTCACTTTCTTTCTTCACGTCTCTTCCCAGCATACTTGCCCTATCATACTCAGGTTATGGTAAAACTGGTTTGAAACCAAATGGCAGCAATGGGTGCAGCTCAACTCTGTTGTCAGAG
>NW_009242895.1:0-6755 GCF_000690835.1 Fulmarus glacialis | reverse complement strand
CTCCCGCCCAACTTGGTGTCGTCTGCTACTTGCATTAGTTAATGCTACTTGCATTACCATAGCCACATGCTTCCACCTGCTCTGTGATGGGGAAAGGCACAACTGCAGAAGTTACACTGCTTGTTTTTTAATCTAGTGGTTGCTATCTTACAGTCTAGAATAACATGCTATAATAAAGGGATTTTTTTTTTTACGTTCATAGCTTTCTTCATGTATTACCTCAAGAATAATACTGTCTACTAATACATGCTCTGAAGAACCTTCTTGTTAGCAACTGCTGCAGCTTGCTCTTCATTCACATGAGGACAGCTTAAAAAATGACCCTATGGAAACCATTCAGTTTAACTGCCCAAAGGGCTGGTGGAAGATGCCAAACAGAACCAACCAAAAGAGATCACAACGGGTTTTAGTTGCACAACAGGTAGGTATTTAAGACTAGTTTCTTGAAAGAGTAGTAAGGAGCCTGTTACACCTGTTACAGGAGAGGGAACAGTGCAGCTCAAAGCACAATCACAAGACTGTTCTCCCTGATCCTGTGTTGCACAGCTTTCTGCCAGCAAAGGACTTGCGAAGTAGCTCCACGTATGCGGGAAGAGAATGGCCACAGCCCTGTAACCTGGCAGTTAAGGGAGCATCAGCCTGCAGAAGTCTCCATGCTGAGGGAAAGCAAAATAACTTCAAACAGCAATCTCTAATTAAGGCAGTAAACCCAATGAACCATACAGAGGTTAATACTCTGCTGGTAAGATCCTTGAAAGAGCGTAACTGGAGATGAACACAATACTTTTCTGTTAAGGTCTCCTGGAAGATTAGTATTTGCTAAAAATACTCTCTCTGGTATATCTGAAGTAGAACAAAGTTTGCTAGCAATTTAAGTGTGGATACTAAAACAACAAAAAAGTAAAACCTGCTACATAACAAACTACTACCAGGAGTAGTTTGGATTTTAAACACACAAGAATATTAAACTTCTATTTGACTGTTTTCCTAGCGACAAGAGGTGTAGAAACTAGTTGTTTGGAAGCTGGATTGCTACTTTGAAAGGTTATGGTGTTTACTGTTCCTTAAATATGCAAACTGAAATGCAACTACTAGGCTACTACCAAATCAAGATGAAATTAAGGTTTAAAAAGTAAACATCAGAAAGAGGATGCCCGAAGAAGATAAAGCTTTCTCTGCAGCAGGCTATAGGAAAAGGCTTAGAGGCTAGCATTGAAGATTTCTCCCTCAGTTTACACACAGCTGAATTAAACTCCTGCTCTTTGCATGTGATAGCAAAGAACCTGGCCAGAGGAAACATTAATAATATTAGAAATATTTGCAAGACTATAAATCAATGATTCATTCTGCTTTATTTTTTGTGCTTCTCAGACAAGATTTTCCAGAAATATTTGCTACATGTTTTTCCCTATTTTTCAAAATCTTGTGAAACATGGGTAGACTGCCGTCTGGTAGGCATACCAGCCTTCCCAGGGCTTCTTTGCATGTAACCCAGACTGTATTTTATCATTACAGAGTTTGAGTTCTAGTTCATAGCTTAACAGTAACTAAGTGATGCACTTTGGTACATGTGGACTGCAGTCAAAAAAACTTTCTCTGTGTAATATTTCTTTCCTGCCTCTCCTTCCCTGTGTCTATCTACTGGGGGGAAAAAACCAAACCAACCATGCAAACAAAACCCCAAACCCTTCATTCAGTTCTGGTACACAGAAGTAGCCCCCAATAGCAGAGCTTGCATTTGGGAGGAGCGATACGAAACCTCTGTTGCTACCAAGACGTTCAACCTCCATTACAGTAGCATATATACTTGCCTAGGGGTAGCTTTCTGGTATGCCCCATACCACTCCCTTACTGCTCTAAGGCAGGGTTACATAATTAAACCTTCTTACCCCTTGCTGAGTTTTACAGGAGCTTGAATCCCTTCATCACACTCCCTTGAAAATCTACAGGCATACTTTTAAGCTGCCATTGGCCCATCACACAAACTACAGAAGGCTTTTGATTAAAATAAGCACATCAAAAGCAAGACAAGGGGGGGGAGGGGGCGAGAAAAAAAAAAGTCCTTTCACCCCAGCATTGATTTAGGCCATTACTGGTGCCTTGGAAGCTTCACTACTCCTAGCAAGTCTATATAGCAAGACAGAGATCACTACTTGAAACAAGTCCTATAATTAGAGACTAAAGTAAAAGACGACTTTTCTCACCCCAGGAAGAAGGTTGGGAGCCTAGTGTATCATATTCTGCCTGCTATGAATAATGAAACCCCAGGGATGTCTCCAGGTTTGTCTGGTGAGGAAGTCAGTACAGATGTGAAATCATGTACTCTTTCACAAATATTACTAGGTTCCTCGGGATGGGTGGCTATGTGCCTGACATCAGGACTGCCCCTAAAGGAAAGTTTAAGCAGCAATGGGTTAATGCTGTCCAAGCATGTGTCAGACTTTTTAAAGCTACTGGCAAAGAGTAAAGTGCTTGTACTAGAACAAACAACATAGCTTAGAATGGTCAAATCAATGCAGAGCTCTGGCGCAAATTTATCTTCTGACACAGCCAGAAAATCATTTAAGGGTATAATTAAAGGCAATAATTTTTACAGTTCTCTTTGGTTAAGGCAAGGGCTGGCAGCTTCCCAATTCCTCTCGGCTCAGAAGTTTGTGTTAAAATATCAGCTGCCGTGTTCAAAGCAACCTGTGCTACCAACAGCAACAATGATCTTTGAAGATACTTACAAGCCAAACTGCAAGGTAGAGATATCAAGAGAGAGATGGCTTGAGGCCACATAGCACACTTTCATCAATTGAATAAAATGAAATCAAACAGCCTCAGAAGAATGACGACTTCCAAGTTCTTCCTGAAATCTCTCTTCAACAGAGGCACTGGGTCTTCTCCACACTTGGACTGGCAATCACTGGCCTGGAATCAAGATAGATGCTGTTTGGAGGGTTCTCTCCATGAAGCTGTAAGGTATTTCGGGCTATCAGCTCCTTAGCCATTAACGTGAACACCTCTTCTATGTTTTGAGCTTCTTTTGCTGATGTCTCCAGTACAGCTAAGAGCCCGTGCTTCTCCGCCAGTGTGCAGGCATCTTCAAACAAGACTTGGCGCTTATCCAGTGAATCTGATTTGTTCCCTTAAAAGAAGGCAAATAGATAATTCAATCATTTATTGTCTCAAAAATTCATTTTTAAATGCAATACATTAATTCAGTTTTGTTAAACAATAGATTTATATTAGGAATAAGAGTTACTGGAAAAAACAAGATGTGAGCACATCAGAGCCACAAACGTAGAACGTGGATCAAAACTGCAGCTAATTATATGATGATATCAAATGAGTTAAAATCCAACCAAAAACTAAAAACCTGTGTTCATCTAATGACTTGCTGTAGGTAGTGGTGCCAGAGGATTATTTGGAAGCAACTATTCCCTAGTGCTTTTAAACATTAAGTAGCATTTGAGTTAAATATTTAAAAAAAAAAGAATAGAAATCTTGTCGCTATAGTGATTGCACACAGTAAACCAGAGTAACGTTGCATAAACATTTATTCATCACTCAACCTTCAGTGGAAGCCGCATGTGTTACGTTATTGTCAAGCTACCTTGACACATCTCAAAGTGGATGCTCAGCTCTGAAGATCTGGAATGTTGTTAGTCTAAGGCAGATCTCCTCCAAAAAAAACCCCTAAAACCCAGGAAGAGCCTGCTCAACTGTTAACCAGATTTTAACATGACCTATTTATGTAAGTCAATCATGATGTCAAAAAAGACAAGAATTCACACCAGCTACCTTAATGCTTAAAATGTATACTTAAGAAGTTTCTGCATGTATAGATTAAGCTTTTACTTGAAGCAGTTTAATAAAAATCTGTCAGAAGTCATGAAACACCTCAGATAAAATACCTTTGTATATTTAAGTAGTTGCAGCACACGTGGAATTTCCATCAGTTCTGGTACATGCAGTACCTGGCTGAAGCCTACATTCATAGTTTCATCAAATTCAGATCTTGAATTTGAAGCATATATAAGTCAACTTCCCTCCCATTAAGTCCCTTTCAGTTTTTCTAAAGGGAAAACAAAAACCCACCCTACAAAAGAAAACCACAACCTCCCCAAAAGACACCTCGCTTGAGGGTTATTATTTGCCTTCTTAAAAAGAGCCCCCCCTCTTTCCTCCTTCAGTTCCAGATGGGAAAGTTAAACTTCTTAACCTTAACTTCATGCTAGAAAGTCATGTATAACATGACTACGTGCAATTAAATGTACAAAGACTTCCTGCCAAAGTAAGGCAAACAGCACCAGCTTCGGAAGAAAGCACCAAGCTGGATCCTTGACCAAAGCTTTATTTTTACCAATTTCAGAACTTCTTTCTTATGAAGAACAACAACAACAACAACAACTACCACCAGCCCCCACCACACACACAGATAGGTCTTGTTCTTTAGATTCCTGAGAAAAGCTAGAAAAACCCTACCAAGGTTTAGTGATTTTCACCTCCCTTACTCATTCCAAGCACTGCAGTTACATGCAGGTCAGAATTTGCTGTTTGTTTCTTCAGAGGAAGAACAGGAAGAACCACCACAGCAGAAGTAACTTGCTAGGAGCAGAAGCTTAGGTCCCATGCCTGCTGCACTGTGGGGCTCAACGCTGCCTATCCTCAAGGGCCAGTTTGGGCTGCTGCGGCTGCATGCATCGCTCTTGGCACAGTGCCACAGTGGAACAGGAAGAAGCAGTGGAATGTAAATAAAAGCTCTGTCATTTTACTACACCAGTTCTCTTATTTGCAGCTTCTTCCTTGGGGGAGGGAAGAGCAATAATAACCTGAAACACAAAGGGAAAAGACCACACTGCTTCCTACCAGTTCCATTCTCAGAAATTTCTACCCATTCCTTTCCTCAAGAGGCAAAGTTTCTTGAACGCTAGTAGAATAAATGAGGAGGAAGAGGAGGAATGCAAGCAGACTACTTCGTGCTCTGTAAATGCCATGTCCCCATCTACTGTCTTACCTGATCGGAGTCCCATTACAGAGCAATGCACATGCATATCAAAAGAACAGAGAGGAAAGATGAGAACGAGGAGTTGTGTTGCTCTGTGCATTCCCCTTCGTCTTGAATTACTGAGCCGTTAAATTCCTGTGCATCAGGAGTATAGGGTCAGACTTACTGCAATTCTAACCTCAATAAGGTTGTCCCTGCTTGCTAGACTAGCAGCGAGTTTGTTGCATTATTCCAGCAGGAAGGAACAAGTAAAAAGGTATCATTGTCTGCAATGGGCTTGATCCTGTCAGGACCAGGCTGTGACTTTCCTAATTTTTTAAGCTCAGGTCAAATTGATACAATTTCTGATCTATTTTAATTACAGCTGCATTCTTCTTTAATGCATAGTTTATAGATGCTTTAAGTAGCGGGGGGAAAGTGAAGGGGGCTTTATACATGTATTAAAAAAAGCTATACAACATAATATTTAAAATTAGATTCCTACCAATTAACATAATGACCAAGTTTGCAGCACCATACTTTTCAATTTCGTGAATCCAGTGAGGAATTGATTCAAATGTGGACCTCCTAGTAAGGTCATAGGCAAGGATGGCCCCATGGGCACTCCTGTAATAAGACTGGGTTATTGTCCGGAAGCGTTCTTGACCAGCTGTGTCCCACACTTGGATCTGTTAAGAGAAAGGATAGAAGTTGTAAAGACCGGCGAATGCCACTTCCTAGGTGTTTGCCATCAGCATCTATGCTTTTGAAACCCCTTGTCTAGAAGGCAGCTAGACCTGTCCCAGCTCACTCTACTACACCCATAGCGTGGCTTTGCCCTCTCTAGATCTGGAGAGACATTTACATGCCTGTAAAGACAATCTACACAGACCAAAGAGAAAGCTGCAAGGGTAAACCCAGCTTCACAAAGAGGCCAAGAAACCCAGTTTCAACAACTGTGCTACAAGATATAAAGCATGACAGCCTTTTAATAGGAAAGGAGGAAGAGCCAAGAAGCCCTGATGCAGGGCTGGGCAAAGGAAAGCTATATAAAGGGCAGGCACCTGAACTTTCATCTGCGCATGGAGGTAAGTTCTAGCTAACAGCTTCTTCTGGTGTTCATCTTGCAAGTCTTCATCTTCCTTCAGATCAAGCATACATCAAAGTGGAGCCTTTGCAAACTAGAGGGTTTTCCCTCCTCAGTGTCCCAGCTCAACGCCCCCATATCTCTGAAGGAGGGAAGAGACCTCCCCTCCAAACCAGAGCCAGCTTTCAAAGAACTCCCTGCAGGCAAAGTGTGAGCCCTCTCCACAGGGAGATCCAGGGAAGCCACGAGTGCAAGCACGTACCCAAATGAGGATGACTGTGTCCCCGAGAGCACCCTCCTGCGGGAAAGCTCCCCTCGGCAACACCCCTGGTCAGAAAGGGGACGAGCAGGGGACGCCGTGGGGGATGGTGACAGGGTCATGGGGAAGCAGGTGCCGCCCACCGAGCAGCTTGGGCTCGCTCCGGCCACTGACCTTCACTTTCTTGCCGTCGATGTCCATCGAGCGGACAGTGAAGTCGACGCCGATGGTGTTCTGCTGCCTCTCGTTGTACTGCCCCGTCTTGAAGCGGTGCACCACGCAGGTCTTCCCCACGTTGGAGTCCCCGATCAGGATGATCTTGAAGAGGTAGTCGAAGGCATCGTCCGCGCCGGAGCTGGAGAAAGGCATTGCGGCTCCCGGGCGGGCCTGCGGCGGGGGAGCGCGGCAGTGAGGGGGAGTCGCCGCCCTGGCCCGGC
>NW_009242894.1:0-6810 GCF_000690835.1 Fulmarus glacialis | reverse complement strand
CCCAGCCGAAACCAGGACACCCACTTTGGGCAAGTTACCTGCCAAACTCTGCATGCCACCCAGGAGACTTTGCTAGTTCCCTTCTTTCTTCTCCCTTTCTTACTTCTAAGGCTGACAACTTAAAAAGACAGTAAACCAAATCACAAGCTTTGCAGTCTGTAAGTGAGCATCAAGCTGTTCCTTCTTGATTTGCTTTTCTGCAGAATCTTCCTGCTCTGCCCTTCTGTCTACTTATGCCATTTGGCTGGAGATGAGCGATTTGCTGTGTTAGCAATGTGCTGGGGATAACAACAACCAAACCTTGATTTAGTGCTTTGGGAAGTGACTGTAATATCATAAAGTGTTGATATATACAAATTTTTGCTAAAGGGCAAGCTAAAACTGCCTCTAAGTGCACTGAGCAGTACTATCTCATTGACTCAACACAGTTCTGTCTGACAGTCTCTTGTCTTACAACTTCAGTATTTAACCTTTTTGTAGCAGGTAGCATGTTTGTTTGCACAATACCTTTTTCCAAGACCTGTTACATTCTGCTCAATGCCAATAGTTACATTGAGAGTAATACTGAAAATGTGTATACAGTTTATACTGTATAAAAATATTTACCTGCTGCTTCTGCTTTCTGTAAATATTATTGTTCTTGTTTCTTGTATTTTTCCGTTGGTGTTATTACTGTATAACTGTGTAGCTCTGCCTGTCAAGTTTGATCACATTTGCATACCGATTTGCTAATTGCCAGTTTTTAAGCTGCTAAGGAACAAGGAAGTGCAACCCTGTGCAACCACCACTATACCGTATTTTCTCTTACATATAGTCCAAAATATTTCTTTTGGTTTTAAAAATACAATTCAATAATTCCTTTCCTTGGAGGTAAAAGATTGCTGGGTGTCCTGAAATAACTTATTTTCTAATGAGAATTCTGCAAAAGAAGTTTTATTTTCTCTGTCAGAAAACCTTCTGCTGTGCCATCCTGTGTACCTGGCATGTCCCATGCTTACAGTGAGGAAGAAATTACTTAGTAAAGGCAGGAGAAGTGTTGCGGTTTGGTTATGCTCCAGCTCCACACTGTACGGAGGGGAAAAAAGTGACTCTCCAGACCTGCTCCTGGTATTCCCCTGTAGCGTGGTGATGAAGTAGGTCCAAGACTCTACTGCTTCTGCTGTTTGCTCTCTAACTACCCCCAAAACATACCTAAAGAAGTGGACATGCAGTATTTCTCTTCCTCTGTCTCCCAGCTGTCTCTTGTCAGCTACTGTGCCCAGGTTTGGGGGAGAGGGGTCCGCTTTATGTCTAGTAACACACTTTATGGATGTTGTGGCTTGTGTCGGGCTTGAGCCCAGTGAAGAGCAGCCTCCCTGACCAGACCAGAAATACAGATTCTGTAGAAGGCTGGCAAAGCTAAGGTACTCCCATGCTCTTACCTCTGCTACCGCCGACCTGTGAGACCGGGGCATCTAGTGCTGCCCTCAGGCTCTGTGCCTCCTCTCCCCCCGCTGCTGGGGGCACGGCCCACACCCTGAGGAGCAGTCTAGTTTGTCGTACGCGTGCGCAAAGCTTGGCGCAGAGTGACTGATCCCAGCTGGGGCCTGAATGCACTTCTTCGGTGTGGATGGCAACAATAAATAATTAATAAAGCTGGGGAAAACCCAACCTGTCGTCTTCTCGCTGAAAGCAGATGATTTTGAAAGTCAGGCTTTACGTCCACCCAGCTAAGGGTTCTAATAAATGCAAAAAGGCTCAGTGGTCTAAAAGCTCATTCATGGTTAGTTTAAAAGGAAAGAAAATACTAAATTTTAATTTTAAGCTTTGTATGTCAGTGTGGAAAAAATCCACCTACCTGGTTAGATTTTTGTGTTCGCTGATGGTTCAGTATTCAACTTTATTGGTGAGTGTGTTTTGTTGTTGTGAATGCATTGGGATCACAGACTTTGCAGAGGTTTTTCAAAATGTCTGATGTGGATCTATGAAACCACTAATGCCAGATATGAGTTCATGTTTATGATCACTTGGAAATTGATTCGGGAAAGACAAAATAAATCAGCAGAACATAGAAACTGTTTATCTAATGGCTGTAAATTTTAATCACTTCCATATTTTTATGTCCTTGTTGGGGTTTTTCCTCTTTATTTAATTGGAGTTTTCTTTTTCCTTGTTCACAGACTGCTGGAGGAAATAGGAAGGATCTGGCTGGGAAGGGCAATCATTGTTTTACATGTGTGACCCTCAGAAAAGGGCAGAAATAACTTTTCCTTGATGTTATGAAGCCAAATTGACCCCAGACATCTCCTTTGGCTCTCTATTCAGGAAGACTTTTTGCTTTATTTCTTCCCGTTCTCTTTCTGTTTTGAGAGTAACACTCATTTTGCCATCTCTGAGGGCATTTCTGGTTCTTCTACACTCAGAACTGATTTAAGGAGTAGGGGAGGCTGAATATTTTCCTCTGGAGATTAAAATTTGTGTTGACTGGAAGTATTCATGAGCTCATGCCACATTGGACTAGTAGTTTTCAGCAGAAAGATAAACACTTTGCTCAACCCCAAATGATATGATTATATATACAGGGGTCGAAACATGAGAGGAAAAGGATTATTTCTGTGAGAAACAATGATATATTTGTTTTCCATAGGCATGAAAAGAACATTTTTTAGATGATTCACTTTTGGCTAGTATATTAAAAAAAATTTTGTGCAGAGCTCAAATTCTAGTGCTTTTTGCTTCCATAAGATAACCTATGTTAGCTTCCATTTGGGGGGATTCAGACTTTAAACTACTTGTGAGGTGAACAGCAATCATTGCAGTGACAGGCCTAGGCATCAGGATGGCAGATGAGCTCTGCCTGTCTCTGGCTCCTGTTGGGAAGTTCTTATCGTGACCTTCTGTATAACCTCCATGAGATTATTCGGTGTGGTGCTGCCAGCCTGCCTCTGAAGGCGTGTATAATGCTGATGCTCCTGCTTCCCCTGCTGGCAAGAAGGGTAGTTGTGTGCATAAAGCCTGAGCCTGGGAATCAACCTCAACTGACATGACTGTAAACTCCCCGAGTGCCAATGGGCAAGTCCTTTTGTCCTTCTGTGCTTCTCTCCCCTTTTGTGAAGCAGTGTCACAACCCCTTTTTACTCTCCCTTATTGCCATCTATTTTCGGAGGCTCTCGGAGCAAATCCTTCCCCAGCACTTAGCACAAATAGGGTTTTCAGATTTTTGCCAGGGGTCTGTTGTGGCTACTATATAATAGTAATAATGCCAGAAAGGGAGAGGGCGTGGGGGAGAAAGACTTGGACTTGCAGGGGGGAGGTAGTGGGGAGCAAACAGGGAAGTATAGTTGGGAGATGGTTACCCTGTCTGACCCCAGAGGACTGTGCCTCTCGAGGCAGATCACAGTAGATCAGTGTTGCTTGGCAGCTCTGTCAGCAAGCCCGAGCCACTGGGGTGCTATTTATGAAGCCCGATACATGCTTAGGCTGCTCTGCTCAGTGAATTGCTGAGACATGGATTCCTGACAGGCACACAGCAAAAGGGAAATTAGCAATGGATAAAGTGAATTAAACATAATAAAAATAAAAGTGTCCAGCCGGAGCACTCATCTATTATACGAACAGCTTTTCAGCTTGGGGAATATTCTAGGTGGAGAGATCTTACATAATGCAAGAGGCAGGCCCTGGTTTGGAGAGGAGAGGTCTTAGGGTTTTCTGTTAGCAGGCTGGTAGCATTGATGCTGAATAAATTGGGCCCAGTGGCAGCACAGAGAGCACGGGGCTGCTCTGGGCACCAGGCAATAAGTTTGAGGTGAAGCTGAGGAATGCTCCCCACAATGGTGATATCTGACTGGATTCTGCTTCTCCATAAAGCCAGAGAGGAAAGTAGCAAGGAAGGCTGTGATTATTCAGTAAGCTGAGAGCGGGGCTTGAAGTGAGGTGTGGTCTCAGGGGAGACCGACTGACCGGCTCAGGAGGCTGAGAGATGGAGCCTTGACACATTCCTTTGCTGGGAAATGCACAACAAAGCCCTTAAGGTTGTTTCAGTGTTCCTTTCTCCTCTTGCCTTTGAGAAAGATAGCTCCTCTCCCCCAAAGCTGTCCCCCTTGCAAAATATTGCTCTGCTGCTGTGTGGTTGCTCTTCCTCCCATGTACACCTAAACAGGACCTGCTTCAAATTCTCCCTGTTTTTCTTTCTCTGGATGGCACAGCACAGGAATTTGAGTCCCTGGTTCTGTCCTGCTCCTGCCACTGACTCATATGCTGCCCTTCACCAAAGCATTTCTCTCTGCTGTTTTGTCTTAAGTGGCAGGGTCCTCTCTGGAGACAGATATACAGAGTCTCCAGGGCTCTGGGGGCTTGATCTTGTCAATGTTCTTTTAATAAAACCTGACCTTTTGAGTTACAGATTTGAGGAGACGAGCCCTCTATAGCCTGACCACTTGAATAATACAAGCTACAGTTTTCCCCAGTGATGGTTTGTTATGTGAAGGGAATCATTCTTCCCTCCTACATAAGCACGCACTCTCAAACCACCCACTTCTAGCTTATAATTTTGTACCTATCTTAGTTGTGCTTTGGCCGAGATTTATAGCACAATACGGGTTGTTGTATAGCATCTTTTATACAAACACTATCCCCTGAACACTTTTCAGAGGCAAATACAAACGAGGCAGTACAGAGTACCAATTAGGGGAAGCAGTGGTTTTGAGATGTTGGCTAGAATACATTTAGGGCATTCAGGAAATGGCAAATGCAGGAAAGAATCTGAAGCATGGGAAAACAATATATTTAATTTTGAAGGTGAGGTTTTTAAAATGAGCAGGACAGCTGGAGGTATGATGGGATGTGAGAATGACTGCTCTGAAGGAGCAGGTGAAGGTGTGTGCCTGCGGCTGGGTGGAAGGGCTTCAAGGATGGAAGAAGACTAAGACTCCTCTAATAGGGAGCAATGAGAAAACTGGAATAGAAACATCATCTGAGTTGGTATAAGCCAGTCTGCTGAAGAAGGGTAGACTTTTACTAGCTGCATGTCTGGTGCTTTTCTAGAGTGTGTTGGAGCACAGTAGTGCTGAAGCTTGCCTAAGTGTGGTGTCTGTTTCTTGAGTGACATCTCTGATTTGCAATTTCCTTCTAAAATGGACTGTGTATGCCACTCCTGTCTCAAAGAAGGACTGTTAGAATAACTGTCATGTGCCTTATACGGCTGGCAGTTGAAAAGTGAAGGAGATCTGGGCTTCAAGCACAGGAATTGTTACTGCTGTGCCACTGTGTGCTGGCTCTCTTGTGCAAGGGCAGACTCAGGCTTGCTAAGATCTGACCTGACTCAAATATCTTTGAGCCCATGTAAAAGCGTTTCAGTGAAGCCCCACCACATGCCCTGTAAAACAACCTTTTTACAGAGCAGGTGCTTTGCTTTCCAAGGCTGTTAGTAGCACTGTCCTGGCTGGGACCCAGGTGTCCTGGTGCCAGTGCTTTGATCTCTTGCAAACATGCTGTCTCAATTGGAGAGATGTGGGGAAACGTGTGAAAGGTCATGCTGGATTCATACTGAAGCCAGTGACATTGCCCCAGGGATGAATATGTCCCCCTGAGATTGCTCCATGTATCTGAGCAAGGCACAGCCAAGTGGCAGTGTACAAATGTAAAATAATGAGGTAGCAGCCGAGAGTGTCTGGAGCAAGCGGAGAGGAATGAAGATGGATGACTGTAGCTAAGAGACAATTTGAAAAGGGATAAATACAGGCAACAAGTTATTCACCACAGCAATTTGTAAAGAGTGCTAAAAACCTTCAGACAGGATTGTTTCACATCACCTCTTTTTTTCTGTTTGCAGCCTGACAGTTCTCGTGTAAATGGTCCTGATTGATGGCTGCAAACCAGTCCCCTTAATCCGTTCTGCTGGTATTGATTAACTCAACTCTTGTAATGCCTGGTGCTGGTGGGGCCTGTCACGGCTGGCTGAGTGGCAGCAGCCCCATAGGCATAGAAAGCTGGGCGATCGAGTGGGAACCCGATCCTGGCTGCAGAGAGACAGTGGGAAGAGCCAGCAGCTCTGAGTAGGTCCCATGGGGCAGGGGAGAGTCTACTGAAAGGGAAGCGACCAGCTGTGGTTAGGAATTAAAGGCCTGAAACACAGAGAAAGGTGAGAAGGAGATAGAATGTTTTCCCATGAAGCAAAATGGTTGTGTGCCGTTTTGGTGGGACACTGGCTGCAGTTCAGGGGAATACATCCCCAGCCTGAAAAGCCCTCAGAAGCTAGGAAGAAGCAATAGGAAGCACAAGTGTTTTGCAGGCTCTGCATGATTCAGTTTGCTGCCTCTCACCCAAAACCTATAGCTGCCTTGGGAATGTAGGATGCCCTAGGTCTGACTCCTGGATCTGCGTAAACTCTTACATCACTTGATCTTTTTGTGCCTTAATTTCTCTTGTGTTGGATAAAGCATGGTAATGCATCCTGACATCCAGAATACACTTGTTCAAGTGTGTTCGACTTGGGTAACGAAAGGAAAGCAGGCAACCTTCAGAGCAGGGAAGTGAAGTGTGACAGTGGGACAGAATGCAATTACCTATTCTAGGAGCTGGCTATAGCATCAAAGTTAATCTCTTGACAAATTACCTTTTGGATCTTTAATTAATAGAAAATCACAAGGATCTTGGAGTCTGCAAGGGAGTCTGTTTTCTTTTCTTGTTTTTTTTTTACTTACCATCTATAAAAACAGCATCTTTCCAGTAGCAAGCCCTTCTCTGTTTAGTCCACCATGTGGGCCAGTCTTGATTCAAAGAGCTGAGCACCACCTGCTGAGCTGGGAGCTCTTCATCTTGGTAGCACTGCTC
>NW_009242893.1:0-6863 GCF_000690835.1 Fulmarus glacialis | reverse complement strand
GAAATTTAACTTTATCCCAGCCAAAACCACAACAGCAGATGACAGAAAAAAAGACATAAAGAACAGTTAGCAACACTGCTGTTTAAATTACTGTGATTTGGGATTAGCAGAGCATATGTAACTGAGCAATTTGTTATACCCCATCTGCAAAATCAGTAGGCACTAGTGAATCATTCATAATTCATATTTGGATCAAATTTTTATCCAGCTCTCAGTTACGAAGAAATATGTTTCTGCCATCCTTTTTCAGCTTCAGAATGGTATTATTTTAAAGAATTACCTTGAAATCTTATTTATAAAATGGAGAGCTGTATCCCAAAAAGCTCTGAAGCGAACTCAGCAAGGACCAGGAAACCAGTTGAACATGTACTTCTGTTGTGAAGTTTTAGCCATCCCTGAAGAGATAAGCATGAGATTTATATACCAATACATAATTATCCTTACAATTTAGATGTAAGTTATGCTTTTGTATTTGGTGTAATTAGGACCAGTACATGATGTTAGTGAAGTCATTACTAGTATTCTGCATTTAGTCCTTGAATCAACACCTCAAAAGGATGTTTAAGACTAAAGGAAAATTTCTAGAGAAGTTATATAGTCACATTTGTGAAACTTGCCTCAGGCAAGACCTAAAGAACTTTAGCCTATATGGTTTATCCATAAGAAAGCTAAGATGAAATAGCACGTTCCACAAATACCAGCAGACAATCACAGATTTTATACTATCTATAATGTTTTAATGTTTAATTTATTTTATTTTTAAATATATTTTAACACAGGGTGGGATTCATCCAGCCTATCGTTAAAAAAGTCTGTAGTGTAAACATTAATCTCTGATCTCTTCATCTGGAGTCCCTCTATAGTTAATGAGCATTTTTAATAATGCAAGTATCAACAACTGGAGCATCTTACTGAAACATCTTTAAAAAAAACCCACGCAGTTCAAATGTCTGTCTGTATCAGGGAAAGGTTCTGTGGTTTGCATTGTTGAGGGATTGCCTTTGTGTCTTAAAATCTATGAATAACTACTGCTTTGCATAAGTAAGCAATTTTTTGCAGAGTTAATCTCTTTCTAATGAAAAACATACACTGTTCTTGATGCAAGGTGAAGTCACATATCCAAGATGTCAGAGTCCTGCACGGACATTTGGTATACTCTGTTTTCAGCCATATGAATCTCTTCTTATTTACCTATGAAAGCCGGCAACACGTAAAAATAAGTGCCTTAATATCTTGCCTTGATTCAAATAGCTTTCAGCACACCTGCGATGTAAGTGCCTGACACAGACCCTTCCTTCCTCAGGAAAAACAGGTGATATCCATGACTTGACCCCAGCATCAATACCAGCAGTTGGCTAAACAAACATCTGGATAATCTCCCTCCCGCTGGCCCTGCCTAGGGAGTGCGGAGTGCTGACAGGTGAACAAGGGAAACGTTCTGAGCATCTGCGGGGATCCTGCTCCTAATCTGCAGTAAATTATGTTGTTTATGCAACAAGTAGTTCTTTTGAGCAACATACCAGCTTAATTTCCCTTCGCAAATGAAGGGCTATGGGTTATTCTGGGGACTTGTACACACAGTCTCTGTCATGCCAGTTACTGTGTTTCCTCCAAGGCTACTGGGTTTCGTGATCCAGTCTAGCAAAGACTTCTTTGCACACCCCCAATTAGGAAATGTCTGTACTTGACCCTTAGTATTTGCTGCTGATTTGATAATGATCCTATTGAATACTTCGCAATAGCTATGTATATGCTTCAATATCGTTCCTACCAAAGTCAAAGGGTTTTATCGCCAGTGGCAGCGGCACTCAGGAGGTGCCTTTCTGTAGCACGCCAGTCACGTTTTAACCCCAAAGGGGGTGTAACAGTTCTGAGGCATGTTAAGAAACTGCAGTGGTAATCACATTAAAACATATCTGCAAACACAAACTTTAAAAAGACAGATTAATTGTTGAAGGCACACATGCTACCTACTTCACAGTAAAATGAGTTGAAGACAGAAATACACTTGAATCAGGTAATCTTAGCTGGACATACCTTGTCTTTTCACAGTCCCTATTGTGTCAAGCACCAGAGGAAATGACAACCTTGAAAAAAATTTTTTGAACAGAAAAATGGCAAGATAAATTATCTGGGCTGTTGCAGTGTATCAGTGTATCAATCAATAACACAGCCTCTGCAAATTTGCAACAGTTTTAATGGATACTGCTGTGGATAGTACCATTGTTTGAAAAAAATCTGTTGGTTTTCTTTAAAAAAAAAAATCTCAAAAGCACAATTAACTACGCTGTTGGGAAAGCTGGTGCATATACAAAACAGCTCACAGGTGAAGACCTTTCATGAAGACAATGCTATGCATTTACATTTCTGCCAGTTACACTGGCTGCTCCATGAAGAGGAGCAGACCACTCCAACAATACAGCTCAAGAATAAGAATGTGGAGCAGCAGGAGCCGAGGCAGTTGAGTAATTCATTTCTCTCGAGAGGAATAAGACACGATTGGACTCTCTGTACTGGCTGGCACAAACTCTTCAACAACAATCTACTATGTGGAAAACAGACTGGCCTTTGTACTTTGTTTATGCCTTTACCAAGAGCATCGCTCTTAAAACACTTCAGTAATTTGAAAATAATGCTTCCGATATAAAAGGCAGCTGCATAGTTATAGAAATAAATGTATAATAAGCAGAATGTATCCTATGAAGGCCTTTCCAGGAAATGTTGATTTGAACTGCTTCTGCTCATTCAAACATATTCAAATTGAATTCTGCAAGGTTGTTGAGAAGTATTTAGTCTGAAGCAACACTTACATCCAAACACAAGTCTCACTCTTTCATACTTTGGGGCATTGCAATGCTTAATTTTAATGGGAAGAGACCGCATTGCATCGTAGAAATACAACAATATATGGAAAGCATTACTTTTGAATGTCTGTATATTTAATTAGCTTATAGCATACTTCAAAGAGCTTTATTAGATGAGATGCTACAACTTATGCAATAATTTACACAACACAACACCATTACTCCTGCTGGATACCCACTGGATAATATACTTGCCTCTCAACTTTCTCTCTGAATAGATGACAGTCATCGTGCCTGGTCATATCACAGAATCATGTCTTTGAATCAGACCGTGGGAGAGGCACACAACGGGCAACTTGTGCCATTTGCCTGCAGCCAAACACTGTCCTTCTAAGTGCCGAGTCCTACCAGAAAGCATTCCTCTGCTGCAGCTCAGCACAGCTCAGCATCTCTCCCAGACATGAATAACTGGCAGATCCTACAGAAGGCTGTCTAATCCCATAAGGTCAGCAAGTAAAAGGGAGGCTGCAATGTTGCGTTACAGCGGTGCTGCCCTCCCCCCAGCCTGTCATTTTACATGACAGGCATGGTCAAAAGATGTTGATCAGAGCTATATGCTTATCATGTGGCCTGCTCCCTCTCCACGTCCCAGGAGCTGAGGAGAGAGCCGTGCAGGAGACAGGCAGCTTACTCCCAGCTGCTTCCTTCCCTGGGGAAAAATACTGGATGGGGAATTGCACATAAGACATTGACATGGCCTGCAGGCTTGCTGCAGCTGCACAGACCCACACACTACCTGATGGACTGGCAGGGAGGTGCCCTGTCCCAGCAGGAGAATAAGCAATGCTATTTGCTACTGCAGGGAAGTGCAGACTCCTGCACTTCCACCTCCCACTCCTCCATAAGGACCTTAGTCCTTCATTTTGCATTTTTTTCAGCCGAAGAATAAAAGTAATATTCATCTTTACTGATGGCAGTTATAAATAAGAAACAGCAGGAGATTGTGACCATTTTGAATGAAGACAAAAAGCATCAGGTATATCCAGCTGCTCCTGAGATCACGAGCTCATTCCTACAGAACAATAAGCAGGGGAACGGTCGTTCTCTAATAAGAGAGTAACAGCATGTGCCACACCAATTATGGGGTTATTGGTAAGGAAAGTATGACGAGATGTACATGGAAAATTCAGTGTGAGGAACAGTGCAACAAAGGTGGATATAATCTTTCTCAAACAGAAAAGGTGCACAAGAGCAATTTCATGGACCTCATCTCAGATACAAAACAGGTTCAGAAATGAAAGCTCTGTCTCATGAACACCTGTCCCAAGGAAAAAAAGATATAATAAGGTGTATTTATAAGCACAGAGGACAGAACCGCTATGAAAGTCTGCTTGCAGCAGCATGCATTGCTACAGGCTTGAGAAGCACACTCTCCTCCAGCATGGCCACACACAGCCAGCTACTAGCTCTGTCAGATCTGGCTGATAAGAAGCTTCACCTATACCTGTAAATCAAAATAAGAGCCTAAGCACAGTTTCTGTAAGGACCAGAACTATTACAGCCTGGTATGATGCTAAGCACAGTGCAATAGCATCCCATACTTAGTAAGGTGTAAGTGAGCTTTATCCCATACTCGTCATCCAAATGGAAAGACACCCACCGGCTTCCAGGAACTCTGATCAGGCAACTAGAATCACAAATAACTAAGCTGCACTTATGTCTTTGTTAGTGTAGAAATCAGCTTTCCAGAACACAAGTAAAACCAGCTGAACAGAAGAGTTAGCTCTCTCCAGAGATTATGTGATAAACCAAGGTCCAAAGACGTTATCTGAAAAACACTATTTCTAAGGTTAGAAAATATTTGGACTGAAATCACGCCTACAACGTATGCCGTTTCACTAGCACGGAACAATACAGTATATAAAAACTCATGTCGTTGTAATTTGGAAACAGACAAAACAGCCAGACAAATACTTGACTCTATAAGAATGAATTAAACAGTAAAAACAGAGATTTTGGGCTATTTTTCAGACAGGCCAGCTAACAATGACTACAAAATTAAGCCTGATCTACACTAATTTGTTCATTAACATTAACTGAAGCAGTATGTAAAATAGAAACGCAAAGAGGTATTTTACAAAAAACCCCACAATGCATAAGAATTACTGTTATTTACTTATATCGCACAGATCCCTTGGGTTCAGTACTACACAAATATTCAGCAAAACAGTTTGTCGATATATCAGTCAAAGACACCAAGATTCAGACTCCCAGAAGGATTTGGGCTAGAGATAGGTACCTATAGATTCACTATAGCACTATAGCTGGTGCCCTCCTTGTCCAGCAGCAGAAAATTAATGAAATTATAGAAGGTAAAAGACACAGAAGTTAAACATGTCAATGCTAAGTAACTTTAAGCCAAGGAACTATGTTTTGCCATTAGGAGCCATGACTTCCTCTGGTCCTGTTCTACAACAGAATAGTGGATTTCACTTCAAGCACTTCAAACCATATACTGAAAACTGTTTCCAAAATTGTATTAAAATGTCTCGTTTATGTTCTTATTTGAATGATAGTCTTAGGAATATGCATTAACTTAATGCAATCTTTAAGTGATCTTCAGGGGGAAAAAATAATGCCTGCATACTCCTAATGAAAATCTAAGCATACTCCTATATGCAGCTAGATGGATTAGAAATCACTATGCGCAACTGAGCTGCCACTGTTATTTCAGCTGTCCATCCTACCAGACTAGCTTCATCAGAGGCATGTAATATCGCTTACTGCAGTGTAACATGACTTTATAGGTAGCCCAGAGTTAGTCCACCTTCACATAGTGAATACAGTCATCACTGAGCTATGGGCTTCCAACTGCCCAGCAATATGTATATACAGAGCCAGTTCAGGAAGGGCTTTAGCCTGCTCTAACCTGATCACCAGGTACCACCTTACATGTTTCAAACATATATACATTGTAAAATCCAGTACATCATTTCCAAATAGTCAACGAAAAGATCGGGTCTTATGCTTCTGTATTACATAGACAAAAAGCTCATTCAGTGTGGCTTTCATGGCAGATACCGCCTCAGAAGTACAGACTACTCCTACAGTTCCTTCAAATAGGAACTGACGGATATACGTATCAAATATCAATTCAAACCAGAGAAGTATTTGAATCAAAAAACCTTGCCAGTAGACCTAATGCTAAAATGTTGTATTTTAATACAGCAAACATTTAAAAACTAAACACCTTGATGAGGTCAAAAGCACAACACTGCTTCTGTGAATTAGTTCTGCATAAATTTCTGAATTAACAATGTTTTTACCACTTTTTCCATTGCACTGGAACTAATCATTTGCTAATAAGAAGCTCGTATCTTTCACTTTATTAATTAAACGTGGTAATAAATAATTATTTTAAAACTGGATGTAAGAACTGAAAAAAGAAAAGTCACCAACCTCTAATATGGTGGAGTCTTTTTCAATGCAGATCCAGAGGCAGTATCTAGAATTGAATAAAGACAGGGTTCAGTTGTTTGCTCAACTCTCAATTTTTCAATTACCAGTTCTGTTAGAATTAGTTATGCATACTTTCATAAAATTCTCTTATAATCAGCTTTTCGCAGATGTTTCCTGCAATTCATAAACATGTCAGTTTCCAGGTAGTCACTTTCTCGCATAAAGATAAGACATGTTAATAAAATCCTACCAAAATTAAACTTTAAAAGCAGAGTGAGCTTGTGTGGTTTTAATTTTCCTGATTACTTGATATACAAGCTATTACAGACTGCCTTTAAAAATAAGCTTGGATGCACATTTAGCTATTTTTAAAGTCATTAATACCTTATGACAAAAACCTGATCTTAGAGCTCTCTTCTGCAGTAAAGATGACTTAGATGCCTGCTGAGATACATGCTGGTATACCATCACCAAACTCCTGCTTTCTCTGACACATTTCATTCATCCCTTTATAGTGTCTCTTCTGATCCTACCTTATATTTCATAGAATCATAAAGGTTGAAAGAGACCCCTAAGATCATTGAGTCCAAACATCAACCC
>NW_009242892.1:0-6752 GCF_000690835.1 Fulmarus glacialis | reverse complement strand
ATCAATATATTTGTATTTAAAACATTATCATGTTCTACTTCAGTAACATATTTCTATACACTTGGTATGGCATGATACAGTTATTCAACAAAGTACATTTGTATTTGTACTTACAAATGTATTTGTTGCTTTTGTTCTAGGTTATGTACTGTAATTTCAAAAGGGTGACATAATTTACCTTCTTTGTATAAGAAGCGTGTTCCTTTCCTTTAAAAGTCCATGTATTTTTACGTCACACTGTACGTTAAAGGAGCAGTGATTGAAATAATTGTTGTCAAGGAAGAATGTATTAAAATTATTAATAAGACTTAAACCCACACGAGACTTACTGAATCATCTGATCTGACCTAAATTTATGACCCTTCCTCCCAGTTCTTCCCTTTGCATACTTGCACAAAGACAGGAGGTTCGAAAGGAGAAAAAAACAACACAATAAAGACAAGTGAAAACTGTATATTTGCATTAGGTCGATGTAACATTTTGTGATTATAATAATATAAACAAATAAACTATAAGGGCATTCACATCAGACCTCATTTCAAACTGAACTATTATAAAGCGATTAACAGCCGCACACTCCTGCTTTAATTAAGTTATGTTGTGAAATATTCAGCATTTGAACCTGTTCTGGCCTGCCTCTTTTATCATTGAATTACCATCCTTAATGTGTTTTTCTGCTGAAAGATGAATTTCATTTAAGGATTACTGTACACTGCTCTGGCATTTTGTGGTTTCTTGTCAGCCCTTGTGAATCTAGATCATAGCTAACTTCTGTTCCTCTGACATGTCCTATATGCACAGTCTCTTGACTAGCCTGTCTCGGTGGATTTATTAACTCATATTGTATTCCTGTAGAAATGAATGGACATTTTTGATTAACTTAATGATAGAAATTTCAGATGACAGTAGAGTTTACTTTTGGAGCTTACTTCAGGTTATGTAGGCCACAGCAGCTCTCTAGTGACCTATCACTTCACAGAAATGCGTTTTGAAAGTTTCAAGGCAGTGGACATCCGTCTGCCAAATACTTTAAGATGGTGCTAGCAAGGAGGGAATTGAACAGTCCTTCAGAGCTGGGGTATCTAAATCCACAGCCATCCCCAGCACTGCTCTTTCCTTCCCCGGGGTTGGTTTTCAGCTGTTATATGCCACCGCATACTGCAGAGTCTACCTTCAGGCAAATTCGTGCTACCAGATGACTTTGAGGAAGGGTCACTGAGTGATGCTCCAGCCAAGTGTCCCGTTTCCCTCCTTTCTATTTGTGCCTACCCTGGACCAAGTCAATGCAACTCAGCACGGCACCATCGGTTTTGGTGGTGCTTTTTCACTCCTAGTTGTCTGATGATCAGGCTGTGCTTTTAGGGAGGGGAGGACATGCCAATCAACATCATCATATTCTCTTGGCTAATCACATAAATGTCCTAGAGGGAATTCACCAGATCTTGAAACGTGACGACAGGTCAGGTGGGTTTGTTTACTCCCACTACTCTGCAGATTGGGCTGCTCAGGGTGGGTGGCAAGGCAGAGGCTCCTGACGCTGTACCTGGTACGGATATGGTGCCACAGGCATGGCACCCAGAACTGGGAACTCCTGAAGGAGGTCTTTACCCTGGCAGGGCGAAGGTTTGCTGAAGCACAAAGGTTTGAGTGACGTGGCTTTGGCTTCCAGCATGGTAATTATATGCTGTAAATTACACTCAGCTCTGGCACTGATTGAAAATATATGTGAAGGTAGTCTAAGGTCTGTGCTGTCCTCTGTGCTGGACAAGCACAGCATGCATGTCTTTGCCCCCAGAGCTCACAGCTCAAATAGGCAAAACAGAGCTGCAGAGAAGGATGCGGTGTTCACAGTGAATGATCCATGGCTTGCAAAACACATGGTAAATAAACGCCCCTACTTGTTGGTAGGAACAAACACAAAAGAAGGACAAGCAGATTTAATGAAAGTGGGCTAAGATGAAGGTCAGAGAAGAAGCAGGGGAATGTGCAGGATTGATTCAGGAGGGAGGAAAACACTGAAGAAAAGAAGCAAGCAGTACAGGGGAAAATGCATCTAGCATAAAAGGAGGATCACGACAGAGATCATCCCATTTGCTGTGTGGATCCCCTGCTGACTGAGTTTCTGAGCTGGCTTTCCCAGCCATTTCTCCTCCCTGACGTCATAGATCAGGGAGAAGACATGAGGCCAGGAAGGGCTTGGTGCTCTTTATTGGACAGGTCAGAACTCTCGGTTGTGAGACACTGGGATGAGAGAGGAGGGTAACCGTGGCAGGGTCTTTGTTCCCATTTCACAAGCTGTGGTGTGGCAGCTCTTGCAGCTGCTTGTCCTTGCTCTGGCCAACGCTGTCCCACAGAAGCTGCCTTTCTGCTTTCATGAGAGCATTGGCCACCTTAATTGTTACGGAGCAACTGCATATGGCAGGCATGTGAGACACATTTGTGTTGTAGGCAGAAGAAAATGCAGGGCTTCTCCTGTCCTTGTAGCTACTGTGTTTTCCTAACAAGTTGTTCTGAATGAAAGCCTTTTAATCCCAGAGACTTTGGTGAGGGAAATTCAGACTATGCATATTTTACCTTAAATTTCAGATGACCTTTCCTTGTTTTAAAATGTGTAAAATCGTTTAGGACTGATGCAAATGAAAGCTGGCACTAAAAAAACGTTTCCTATTGTTCTGTTGTTCCTGGAAGAGTTGGAGATAATTTCCTGTGAGTGTTCTTGCTTTCTTAACTCACCTAAAACCAATCCTCTCCTAAGGCAGTTGCTCAGAATAGCAGCGAGTACGTCAGGATCGTGGCGTTGGCACACTGTGCTAGTTACGGGATTCCTCGTAATGCGTAAGAACAGCTGAGGAAACGTGAACTGGAACGCAAGCAAACAGCTAAATCTAATTTTTCTCAAGTGGGGGGGAACAATTTGCATCTGGTGATTTTGGGATCTCTTATAAGAATCTGAGCTCTTCATTTCAGCAAAAAGAAAAAGCAAAACTATGCAAAAGAAGGTTTTGATGCACCTATCTTAAATTAGACGTTTTCTATGGCTAGCTTCACGGGTGAGTTCCAATCATTTCAGCCAGTGTAATACATTTTCTTGAAAGAAAAGGCATGTGCTAGACCATCAAAAGAGTTATTTCCTCTGCATTAAGTAGAAGTGCTTGGGAAGAGCATGCCGATGTATTGTAAGGGTATAACAATATCACCAATCTCTTCCTACTATAAACAGGAGTAGCATCTCATGAGAGAAAATGAGTGACGCAAAGGCCTTGCAAAAGTGAAGGGTTAAAAAGCTTGCACTTCAGTGGGAGTATAAAAATACTGCTTCTCATCATCAGTTCTAGTTAAGGATAAGGGGTGCTTAAGCTGCGTGCTATGATCCATCTGAAGTCTTGAATTCTGCTCAACCTGTGCAAAGAATTAACACGAGAAAGGTTAAATGGAAATTCTGACTGACACAGGGAAGTACAAAGCCTACCCACGCAAATGTGTTTAGGGCAAACCAGTAAACTAGGTAACTGTGTCAATAAACCAGCTTTATACAATGCACTGAAATACACCTTATTTACTCTGCCTCATCTACAATTCAGTTAGCAGCACAAGGTTATTTTAATACTATACAGAGATCAGAGACTAAAAAGTGCTTGTGGGTACAGGCGCAAAGGCTTCTCAAAGAGAGAGAAATACAAATACTCGTTCACGAAATTCTCGGGAAGCTTTCTTTTTTTAATCAGCATTGCCATTTTATTGTTTAACCTACCCTGCTTGATCTCCCTACTTTTGGTTAATACGGGAGTCAATTACAGCTTCATCTGTGCAGAATTAACTTTATAGAATATACACTAGGGATTTGTCTATCTCCTCTATTTAGATCTATGTCATAAAAAAATATGTAGTAGAGAACTGTGTGCAAGCACTGCATATGGTACAGGCTTTGCAGATTTATTGTAAAATCATTTTAAATCGGTTAAGCTCTTGCCAGAAGTTAATTAAATATGTTCCTTTGGTGGGGGGTGGGGGGACTCTGTGTGTGTGCGTGTGTGCGTGCGTGTGTGCGCGTGTACGGGGCGGGGGGGCCTTCTGTCTCACTAGGTGGCAGTGTCTGATTACATCTGGAGGGACCACGCCAGCAAGCCTGGTGTCTCCAGCTGTGACCTCCAGCCCCACGATGAAACCCCTGACTCTGCCGCTACCTCAAGAGGTAGCACCACCGTTCACATCTCTGCCTACGCTGTTCACCTCAGCGGCTTCCAGGAGCTCTACAGGCACTTCCTCAGGCTACCTGATGGGGCTATCGTTGAGGTAGGTCCAAGCAGACTCCTCACCCGCAGATTTTGAAGGCGAAGGGGTGCACTTGAAGTAGGTCAGCATCAAAACAGGGAAACAGACCTGCCTGACCCTGCACAAAATATGCACTGAAATCTTCCATAGGAAGACCTCACTCCTAAACAGTAGTATAAAATCAATGAGTTAATGCATTTGCAGTGCAAAGCAATTTAGTATTGTTTATAGAGCCATTTAAAGGCAATTATGTAAGATATACATTGAAACTACACACATAGAGATTATTTGTAAATATATATTGCTTAGAACCACATAAGGTCATTCTGCACAGGTATTATTATATATATACATGTACAATATGAGTATTGTGCACATTTGTTATACAGCTAGTACTACAGCTATGGTTTTTCCTCAGATACACGGAACTGAGGCACACTTAAATTACTTACTGGCATCTTGCGACTTTTAGATTGAATCCTGGATGTTGTCAGATTTAAATACAATACAGAACGGTATTAAAAAGAAATATCGCCCATTACTTGTTTCATAGGCTGCATTTTGTTCATTGCATTGTCATTTTTGTTCCAAGTTCTTAGAAGAAGTGCATTTCCTTGTTGCCTTTGGTCTTGTGTTAAGAGACCTTTAAAAAAAATCTGGCATCTGAGAGAAAATAGAGTGAAAGAATATTACTTTACCTACCCAGATAAGAAGTGGGATCATCATCACGGAGGTCTGTTTACCATAGAAAACTGGCACAAATGATGCTGAAGTACAAAATTTTCAGCTGCTCACTTCTAAGGTGAAGGTTCAAGTACATCTTTCCAGCATGAGGCAAACGTTGCGTCTGCTCCTTTGGCTAACGTTTCAAGGCTGTTTTCTTCATTAAAAGATTTTATTCTTAATGTCTTTGCCCTACTTGGCTTTTTAAAGAAGATTTAATTTAAAGGAAACTGTCCTCAAGGAATCCAAACATAATTTTCTGCCCTGGGAACTTGTGATTCACCAGAGTGAAGACACCAGAGTCTTAGAGCTGGCCAAAGAAAACAAGAGAAGGCATGTGGCCTACACGAAGTAGAACTTAATTATTGAAACAAAGAAACTGGCAAATCCTGGTCCATGCCTAAGTCTGTTAAAGAAGCTCCTCATACAAATCATTGGCTAGATTTTTGCTGGAACACCTACCTTTTCCCTGTTTGAGGTCAACAACGCAGCCCCATTCCTACTTTCTGCCTGTTACAAACAGTAGCTCTTTGCAGAATGGTTTCTCCCAATTAAGTTCTTCTCAGCTTTTCAGTCATGAGGTTTTGTTCAGCTTCCACAAGGCTGTGGAAAGAGGGGCTTTGAACACCCGAGGTAATCGTAATCTAGTGCACTAGTTCAGTTCATTAATCCCTTCTGTATTTCTGAGAGAGGAGAAATGCATTCCCATAGCATGTAATTTTGTCTTCCCAGAAACTTCCAGCTTCTGAACTGATGCTGATGAGCATCCACAAAGTGAGCACTGCACAATGTGGGTGGCTCAAGCCACTTCTGTACAGTTTCCGATACTAGATCACAACATAGTCTATCCCTAAAATCTACATGGCTGAGTCTTATGTCATTGTCTTGAAAGCTGCACGCCTAGTTTAGGAGATCGATGCATGCTTTATAGCAATTTTACTTGTAGGTCTAAATACAATTACATGTAAGAAATGTGCTTAACTAATAATTGCAGTAAAACTTATATACAGATCTTACATTCAGCTGATAATGGATGTAATTATACATTTGTGTATTTTATAGGTCAGGGCTTTCTACTTCAGTTCCAAATTAGGAATATTCTATAAGTTAATGAATTTTAAAACTATACACTGACTATGAGAAATTTGCTGCCACGGGGCAAATACACCTGAGCTTCACCGCTTGCTGCTGTTGCTGCCCCTCAGGAACAGGTCTTTTGCCTCTGCTGCAGCTAGACAAGCAGTGGTACTTGAGTGGGGTTAGAAAATTGTTTTGGAGCTAAAAGGTTGTATTGCATCCTTAAGTATAGCTTTTAAGGGTGTAGGAAATGAAGCCTGCTTGGGCTTCTTGGGATAACCTGTCCAGTCCGCTGCTTCTGTGGACAACTCATTGTGTATAAGCATTTTCAGTCTGAATATTTAGAGCTAGTCCTAAAGATTTTGACCCCGGTGATTCAGTGGGAAGATTTTTCTGGATCCTTACAGTCCATTTTGTCAGAAGTCTCCTCTTACTCTCCAGCCTAAATTTATTCATTGTCAGTTTCCATGTATTTATTTGGATCACCCTTTGGTGTAAATAAGACTTCTCTCTTCCAGAAGTTTACCTACATAATCTAATTTCATAATCTTATCTGTTTTCTGCCAGCATGGGTACAACACTTTACCTGAAGAAACAAGATGGGCTCCCCTTTTGCTTTTCATTCCCTTCCTCACCCTACCAGCAGTGGTGAAGGAATCATAGAATCATTTAGGTTGGAA
>NW_009242891.1:0-6839 GCF_000690835.1 Fulmarus glacialis | reverse complement strand
CCTGCTCCGGCGCCCCGGCCCCTCCGCCAGCCGTCGGCCTTGGCCGGCACCCCGGCCTGAGCCGGCAGGAGAGGCAAGGGACGCCTTCCCACCACGAGAATGCCCTCGGTGTTGAAGTCGGTCACGTACCCTGTGGGCCGGTGTAGTAGTAACACTCGCGTCTAGAGGGTTCACTGCAGCTCGGGTGATTAAATGGGAAAGCTTTCAAGGTCTGACGGTTTTTTAAGGGCGAGTCCCGAATGTCCCCGTCCGTGTGAGTCTTTACACAAATGAGCTGCCCAGGATGGACTGACGGCTCTTCCAAAATGCCGCAGGACCAGGTAATGGTCAGTCAAAGCCGGAGGAAGATCAAGCACAACCAAATCACCCTGATCAACAGCTGGAAGATCCTCCGTGAGTAGGAATGGTGCGATCCTGAGCCCGGTTTGGGCAAGTCTCCTGTTCGTGCGGATGTGTAGCTGGAATGATACATTCATTTAGCAAGAGCGGTCCTCCGAGGCCACCTCAGTAAAGAAACGCACTGCGACTGAAGTGGTGCGGCAAATATTCTTGAGGCGTTATGGCAAGAATGATGTGATTAATGACATGAAGTCAAGTTCACCTCCAGTGAAAGGGGTTCAAAATGCCATAGTTGCCTAGCTGTGTGTAGGTCTACACACACTCATACACAGGGGTTGTGTGCAGGGATTGGCACGGCTGAGCAGCTTTGTCTCGCCCAGGTCTTCTTTGTGCGCAGCTTAAGTGAAAGAGACAGGCGTTTGGGGTGTTCTGTGCTAGGGGATCTCAGATTTAGGCTGGCTGTGTGGATGAGTTGTATTACTCCAAAGAGGTCCCAGCAGCAGTGGTTCCTGGACACGGGCACATGCCAGGAGGCCCTGTCTATCAGCAGGAGGAAGCAAAAGTGTCCGAGTCTTTAGGGAATGCTAGCTAAGCAGCTATTCCCTGCTTTCTCCGGGGAAGAGGCAGTAAGACTATGTCACTTAGTGGGGAGTCTGTAAATCCAATTAGTGCTCATGCCCTGTCCTGTCAGGCAGAGAGAAGGAGAGGAGTGGGCAGGGGTGAATCCCTTAAGGCCTTGGGGCCTGGCTTTTACCTCCAGAGAGGACGGACGGTTCAGATGTTGCCTGCCTAAAGCCATCTCTGCTCTCCCTGTCTGATTAGCGCCATGCAGATCTATGGCTGGCCTTTGAAGTGTTTCAGCCTGTGCCATGTATGGGTTTTGCATTGCACTCGATGGGTAACCTGCCTAAAATTTTAAGTACCCAGCCTTTACCCAAGCTCTGTGTTGCATCTGGCCATGGAAGTGTAAAGCAGTTACATGGGACCAGCTTATAAGGCTGTGCATCTAGGCAAGGTGCTCTGGAGGAGCCGAAGCAGGGGGACGCGCTTAATGCATGACTTTTACACAAGGCTCTCGTGTGCTCTTTTATCTGGGGTCACTCTGACAGGTTTAGCAGCTCATACTGCATTCCTCGGCAGCAGGCAATGGACCCTCCCTGCTGACACAGTGCTCCGGGAAGCCTTCAGTGCACTTCACCTCACTCACTGCTACGTGCCTGATGACAAGCAACCGGAGCTGACAGTAATTGAGTCTGTGGAGTTGCACAGTAATGAGGCAGTAATACATGAAGTCCTTGGTGATGTCGGTCTGTATCATGCTGGTGTTAAGGGTTCTGCTGATCCAGAAGCACATCATCAATTCTAAGCTCTCCTAGTAAGAAGTTAGGTATATAGGTGAGATTTGAACACTGGATAGCTTCAGGAAGAAGGAGAGCCGTCCAGCCACTTACTCCAGTTCCCGCAGCCTCTGTGTGCTTCTGCAGTATTTTGGAAACTGACTGGGCTCCATCCTTGCACGGAAATCTTGCTTTGGGGCGAAGGGGTTGGCACTGTTGTTTGTATTAGAAGGTTCCTCTAGTTTGCCACTGCTTTAGGAAAGCATTGTTTATTGGCAATTTCTGCATAAATTTATTCTTAACTAGTTTAGATTACATTTATATGTAAAGGATGTAGACAGCACACATTTACCATGGGATTGAAAAGCAGAGGCTTGTTCCACTAACAGAAGTGATCTCAGCTGACGGGTGCCTGAGTCAACTCTTGAACTATTGCAGGCCTAAGCACCGCTCCAACAGTTTGCTCATTTGGGTAAACATTTGGGTATTTGAGTGGAGGAGTTGCTAGTAATTATCCAAGTCAGTCTGTCACTTACTATCTTTAATCAGGAAAAAAAAAGTTTTTCTTGCAACTTTCAGTAGCATACAGGTGTGTAATTTCAAAGCCACATTGTGTTTTCTGTTGTGTTTTCTACTTATTCCTTCACAGCATCTGCAAGTGAATAAACCCACTAAAGCCTGCTGAGATTTTATGTGGTATTGCTAGTGGAGTTCTGGACAGGGCTGATCAGAAACAGATGCAGGAGATGATGGATAGTCCAGACATATGATTTGTTCAATGTATATTGGTTGGAGCAACAGCCACCAACGGTGGCCAAGTCAGGAATGCAGGTTCTTTACTGTGATAATGTGTAATGTAAACACGTATTTAAAAACATTTTGTATGCTTTTAATAGTCATTTAGAGATACATTTCATGGATACAATTACATTTAATTCAAGGTATTGGGAGCCTAAAATTGGAATCCAGAATCACAGACTCTTTTCCCCTACCGTCTCCATCTCCAAAGGGCACCAGTTGACGTCAAATGCCTCTGAATAAAAAGGTGCTCAAAATTCTGGCAGGATTGGATGAAATTTTTGCCAAGCATACATATTTTTTATTATAACTTGCATAATAGTACTACTGCAAGCTTATGAGTCATTCACCAAATTTACAAAATAAAGTACAAAATCTCTTGTGTAATTGGATTTTTATGTAGGGTAGTTTGAAAAAAGTCTAAAAGTAAGTATAAAAAGCAGTCAAATAGGTTATTTGTTTAATCTCTTTCCTCCTCTTCTTCTGGTTTACCAAGAAACTCGTCACAAGTTTTCATTCTGTTCTCTTCCTCCCAAAACAAAAACCATCAGGATTTACTGTTTTTTTTAAGTGCGATGCATGCAGTCCCACCCTGTTTGAACACACCAACAGTAACAAAGACGGACAAGTACATATCATTTCTTCTTCCACTGTTTTTGTTCACAAAGTGTTCAGGAAATGGAAATTGGAACTTTCAGTTATGGAAATATCCTATTTGTTGATAAGAGCTAATATTTTGATAACATCCTTGCTCTATAAAGCAATAATTCAAATCCTCGCTATTGAAAAGAAAGGTTTCTGTATATATCGATACCCATATTTTTGTACGTGTTATAAACATGTTCTTTTTTATCATATAAATGGTATGTTCTCTGCTTGTTTAGTGTGGTTTGAAGATTTCCTGCTGGATTCCATCCCTCTGCTGGATGGAAATTTCCTTTCCACAGACAGAAGTCCCAAGCTTTGACACCAACCAAGGAAATTAGAGTTTTCCTTGGGTTTTGTTATTTCGTAAATCCCTAAATACCGAGCTGGGCTTTAATTAAAAAAATTAACTTTGAAATTAACTTTGAATGATTACTGGAGCTGAATTTGGGTGATACGTTCAAAGCTGTTATTTATCCAGATGTTCTATTTCATCACACTGAAATATAGCAAATCCCAAAGCTTCAGCAGAATGTGTCACATAAAACCATCAGTGAAAATAACGTATGTTGTAGCCTTCATCATACAGGACTTTTTTCCACCTCCTCTGTTTCCTCCACAGCCAGTTTCGAGTGGGGAAGCCAAACAGTGCCGTCAGTTTTGGGACTCAGCAGAGATTCAAGGCAGCTAAGGTGAGACCACCATATCCCCAGAATAGCCCTAGCTGTTGGTTTGGAAACAGTTTAGGAATGTGTGCTTCAAATAATTGTTTTGTTTCAATATAAATTCAGCTTTTAGCAAATCACTGGCGTTTCTCTGGACTGGATACAGATACAAACAGTGCGAGGTTATGACTCCAAAGTGAGGTCCAAAAGGAAGTACAGCACGGTGAGCTAGGCGTTACTCCAGTGAATGTCAAATATTGCGGCTATGTAGGAGTGGCTAACCTGCAGCTCATTTCTGTCTGCTGGTTTTGTCTGTAAAGAACTTCCCTGAGATGAGGTATATTCTCTCAAGTGTACACTAAATTATGAAATTACAGCAGAATGTATGTCCTAGACATTTCTGATTTTTATAAACCTGGAAGAACCTGGAAGTATAAATGCAAGATTTATACATATGAAAATGACAATACTATCTCTCTCAGATTCTCAAACTGTAGGCTTAGATTAGTCTGTAACTAGAAACTGCAGATAAAGAAAACTTTGGAGAGCTCTGTGTGAGGTGAGACAAAAAAAATTTATCTGTTTAGAAGTAAATTTTAAAGTCTTCGTACGTTAGAAATTTTCAAAATCAATAGAAAATCATACTAATAAAATAAAATACATACCTTTTAAGCACAGTTTAAATTTTCAACATGCAGAATTTAGCAAAATGTGTTTATTTGTGTCAATGCTGTATCTTGTAACTTACGGCATGGAAGCCATGCACGAGATTAAAACTTTTGTGTACTTCGTGGACATTTTCTCACTTAATCTCCATTTGCCACAGAACCAATGATTTCCTTGAGAGTAAGAGCATTCCCTCCAGTGCGATGCTGCATTTACCCCCACTCACCTTCAGATGAAATTAATCCTGAGATTCTTGGTATTAACAGAGGCTTCACAGAGGAAGGGTTATGAAAAGTAGCTGTGGTTTTTCTAAAATGCATCCTGTAAAACAAGCTAAAAATTGTTTGTGTTCATTTGCAAAGATGCAGTAAATCATTTATGTGGGTGACTTTCAATGAGTCATCCCAGGGTAACGAAGAAAAGGTTTTGTATGATACCACATCTCTTTTTCTGTTTTGTTTTATGTTTGTTTTTTCTCAGTGTCTTACCCATGCACAGATACAAATGCAATTAGGGTTGAAGAAGCCCAAGACAGATCAAAGTACAGTTTACAACTAATCCAAAAGAAAAATAAAACCAACGTTTGACTACTTTATGTATAGTATGTATACATTCATGTATGTATGTATTCATACATACATACATACTTGTATGTCTGTCTCGCAACTGTTTGGTACAAGTACGTGATGTAATGCACTGTATCATTGCCCAGTATTCCCATGATTCCCAGGTAATATAAAAGACTAATGACTAAAGATTAAAGAATAATAATTTAAAGCAGAATACCACTGAAAGATATAATTAATTTACACTGAGCTTACTTACACAACTTAAGCTTGAGTTGTGTAATATTAAGCTTAAGACAGAATTTTGATAGAAACCTCAGAGAATCTCTAGGGCCAGGAAAGGGAGAAAAATATCTCCTCCACCTGCCTCCGCTCAGCCTCCGTAAGGGGCAGCCACAGCATAACCTTTAGTTGGATGTCACCTGTAGCTACTAGTGACACAAGCAGCACACAGTGGCCATGTCTCCTTTAATACCACAAAAGACGGTCATTTCTGTGGCTGTTCCTTGGGGCCTTGTGGGAGCATGCTGCTGGGAGAGTACTGGACACTATTCCTTGTCAGACAACACTAAATGCTCTTTTGCCAACACTGCTAAATATCTTTTTTGCTTCCCACTAGTGATTTGAAAACTCTTCCCTGATGCTTTGTTGGCTGTGCATATACTTTCAGTAGCTTGCCTATGAAATAAGACATCAGTAATTACCAGAACCCTTCCATTTCCCTCTGCACTTGTGACATGTTATGAAAAAACTTCTGGCAAACAAGAAATTCCTGTTGAGAGAGAAGGAACTTCTAGTGCTAGGCTCTGGCAATTCTTGTGAGTTGTAACACATCTGCCATTCCTGCAGGGATGCAGCCCCTGCGACGGCAGGGTTTGAGGACCCCAGGCTTTTGTTTGCATTTCTGGGGAGGCTGTTGCCTTTGCTGCTGGTAAACTGAGGCTCAGGAGGACTGAGGGATGTCTGGGGTTGCATAGGATGCTTGTAGCAGATAAAGGCATTGACCCTGAGTTTTGTTTGTGCACAATCCTTTCAGTCACACCACATTTCTAATCTGATTATCGAGCTTAAAAACAGGGCTATATTAACAATGAAGAAAAGTTGTTATATAGCTTCTACTCTCCGGTGTGCTGGCCATGAGAAACCTAACTGTGGCTTTCATCTAAGAATGCACTCATGCGTAATGGCGTAATTGTGTGTGCAAAATGTATTTGTATGCAGACATGCACATTCGCACAATCACATGCACATTTTAAATATATACACACACAAATAATTTATTAATTACACTCTAGAGTTAGAAAAAAACATTGTCAAATACTCAAATCACAGTTGCATGATATGCCTGGAAACAGGGATAAGAGCAGACAATAAATTTCCTTAGGAGAGCATTGTGTTGCTAAGTAATTGCAGATTGGTTTGATCAGGGTTGGTGGATGTTGTGCATTTAGCAGCCTTGTTAGCGTCTGGTTCATCCTGTACTTAACTTGGTTGACTAGTGCCTCATCTGAAAGTGAGACTAACATGTTAAAAGTTACATTAATATTAATAACCACATCTTCAAAAAATAGCTCTGCTTACAGTGTGGCGTCCCTGAGTGCATTACAGCCATCTACTGCTTTGCCTTTACTTCCCTGCTGAGATGTTTTCTCAGTTGCATAGTTCAAGCTCTTCTTCATCACTGGCGACTGTATGCTCTCTACAAGACTGAGTCTCACAGGTCTCTTCTTAGATTATTACTATACTTTGTGCCTTTTAACAAGCGCAACTTCCAGTCAAAGCAACAGAAGGGAAGTTGTTGTGGTTTAACCCCAGACAGCAAC
>NW_009242890.1:0-6646 GCF_000690835.1 Fulmarus glacialis | reverse complement strand
CCTTAATGATTCTATGATTCTATATAACATCCGATAAGCTCAGTTATAATAACCACTCTGCAGTTAGGACATACGTAAAATCTCCTTCCCATGTCTAAATGTTTAAAACAGGGGGCATCTCCTTCTTAGGGACACTAATTAACAGCACTTCAGTTACTCTTCTCTACCTCTTTTCATGAAATTCCTATAGTACTTATGCCTTTGAAAAAATCTTACCTTCTCACAAATATGACCGAAATTAGCTATAAAACTCAAGTTATTAGGGAAATACCCCCAAGCACAAAATGTTACCACCTAAGTCTTACTTCCTTACAAAACCAAGCCAAAAATCAAATGTGTTAGATCATCGGCCTGCTCACATCTATCTCCACAAATAACATCAGTTCAAATTAATCTTGTAATTTTCAAAGGCATCAAAGACGAAACTGGAAGGAATAGCAGATTACTCTGCCAGCTCTAGATTTTCTTTTCACATCAAAGCAGGAAAGCATGTTGAGAGAGTAAACTGGACCAATTTTTGCCAGTACAAGTACAATATTTATATACAATACAGTTTGCCCAGGAAATGAAACATGGGTTCAATGCATTCTTTTGTCTGATGGGGTTCACTCCATGCTTTCCAACTCCCAGGGACAGGAAGGGAACATGACTTTTTTCCCCACTCACAAGGGGACACAGCAGGGAAGGAAAGCACACAGACATGGACCAGCTCATGGACATCATCACTAAGCAAGTATTACACTGCAGTAAGCATTATAGTTCACTCTCTTACCTTCTTTCTTCGAAGGTTTTGATTCTCAGCAGTAAAGTGCAACAAGAATCTCACAAACAACATATCTAGTACCTTGGAGATTGATGCTTTATACAACTAACTAAAAAGGACAGCAATATTTCAGTATCAGGCTATCATATAATTCAAAACAACAAATGTTGTTTTGAAGAATGTTGCAGAATCCTCAGAAAATATTCTAATTACATCAACTCAGAAAATACAAAATTTATTTCCTCACAAAAATGTTCACTTACTATTGACTGGCATGGGTAAACACAACTATCTAACAATATTTCTTCAAGAAGATCTTGATCTGCAAAAAAAAAGAAATATTGGCAAGTTAGACTATGAAATCTACAAGATTCTACAGAAGAAAAAGAAAAACTTACAAATCACTAAAGAAAAAGCTGAAAGTTTAAACATCATTGAAATTTAAGGGCAAATTCCATCACAAACAGTAGCAACTCTAAATAAGTATAATTACTTTACGTGAAAAAGTATAGAGTTTAAATGTTTGGTTTCACAAAATGCCTGCAACACTTACATATATTTAAATATTTGAGGGATACGAGTAGTCTAGTAATAACCCGTAGTTTAACAAAAAACTCCCCAGATCTCTACTGTCAGACAGAAACTAAACACTTTGTTTTTCCATATTTTCTCTGCTGCATCATTTCTGTTGGCAATTCTTGCGAAAGTTTTGTACTTACATTTTAGAGCATTGAAAGCCAGTTCATAAGACACACGCTGAGAATACTCATCTTTAAAAGGCAGCATGGGAGATACTGAGTCATCACCATACCGCACCAATATTCTGTCCTTACGCTTTTCAGTATGAATGCCTTGAAAAATCTTGGCTGCGTTCATGTATTCGGAGTCATGATAGCCATTCTTCTCAATCAGAGTCATTGTTCTTTTTTCAACAGATCCTTTTTCATCTGAAATTTTCATTTCACTCACGTCTGAAGTATCATTTATAACATCCTCATGTAAAGACACCAAGTTACTTTTAGAACCTGGCATTTTTCCAGTTGCTGATTGTGTAAGTGCAAGTCACAATCCTGCTGCCTCTGCAAAAAACAAAGTTTGTATTGAATTATGACATTTTCTTTCAGTAGCATACACTTTTCCCTTCGTTTTCAGATTTTCAGTAGAATTTATTTTCTTTTTTAGGCTCTAATCCTGCAAATACGTATACACATATGTCATCTATACTTCTATATGTCTATCATCTTACATATAATAGAGAAGTATTTATAGTAGTTTTCTTACCTTATTTATTTTCACTAATGCAGATACAAAGACTGGTTACTTGTTTCAAAGAGGTCAATGCTTTACAATAAATGATCCTAAACAGACTATATGCAGAGATTTCATTCTCTGTGTCTAATAAGAAGCACTATTATTGCAGACAGAATAGTATCTCTTACTAGGAATTTTCCTTTAATAAAAAGACACTACAGAAATTTCAAAGCAGCCATCGTCTCTTCCAAAGAAGAACCGTCTTGAAAAGAGTTGCAGTGAAATCCACATGCTTGTCCACTAAACTGCGTATCTGTTCCGAAAAATGGATAATGGAGATCACCTAAGTGTTAATGTATTTAATGTATTACCTAAACAGCACAACTTTTAATGCAGGAAATCCATTCTGACAGTCTCTGAAGGTATTATCAACTCTCCATAAGCCCATGTGCATTTCTTAAATTTTTTACACATCTTACATAAACAATGTAATAAAAATTACCTTCCCCAGAGGTGAAATAGGTCTTCAAGAAAAAGAAAAATAAAAAGCCCCAGTGTTAGTTGAATCCGAAAATATGTTTAAGTTCCATATAAAACCTACTTAAAGTATATCCATCACAGCGCTTGGATTTACCCTACTTGCTTTGGTTGCTATAACATGCATTTATGACCATGCTTGGAGGCTCAGAAGTCAGGTTACATGTTCAGAAGAGGGCTAAGTCAAGACAAATTTGGTCGCAAAGACTTTTTTTAAAAAAAAAAAACAACTAGTCTTCCTGCCTGGGGAAGAATAATGCAAGAGAACTGTGAGGAATTTCGCAGCTTTAGCACAGAAAGCTAGGCATGGATCCGGTGCTGACAAATAGTTCTGAATATTTTAGGATTAACAGCACAGAACAGCAGAATTTGTTCTTTTTGCTAGTCTAAAAGTCAAAAAAAGAAGGTGATACTCTGACCAAACAGAAAGGATCTTCTCTTTTGCTACATAATTTAGTTCAGTACAACCATTCTCAAGCTTTTTCGCTGTGCTCCCCACATTCCTCAGGATAAATTACATACCTCTTCTCCCCGGGTCAGACATACTTGCTCAGCATCCTTTTTTCATCTCCCCTTTCCTGTCCCCATCACACAAAACATAGTGGAGAAGGAGGATGGCAGCACAGAGTGTTGGAGGGGAAAGGAGGAACACAACCTGTTACTCCTCCAGCAGGCAGCCATGAAATGCCCCATGCTGAGCCAGCATTCCCCCATGCAAGCTCTCTTTCCCCAACACAGGTGACAGTCAGCCCATTCCTTCCCTCTCAAAGACCAGCACAAGTCAGTGTCTGCCCAGCCCAGCATGCTCCAGACAACCGAGTAGTGTTGCTTCCTGAATTCTGGCAGCTCATCTGGAGGAGGCCACATCTCATTCTCCTTTCCCAGGATTTGCTGCCCAAAACTGAGAGCTGCTAACCCTGCAGAAGCAACTTTTGCTGTCTCTTTACAGAGATCCTGGCCCTCAGACAAACAGCTGCTTCTGGTGGGAGTTAAGCTCCAACATCCCTAGTGTTAGATGCAGCACTGATGGATCCATGGAACAAACACGAATTTATTTTATGAAGCCATATTGAAACAGAACAAGCAGCACTATCAAAGGAAAGCACTATTCTTCACTAGAATAAAGTACCACATTACCTAAACCAAATTGAAACTCTTGTGCTTAGAAAGGAAAAAAAATCATAAATGCTTTCAGGATGTTTACACTAATTTAACCAGAAGACATGTATATGACTTCACAGAAATGAGGACAGCGTCTAACAGGGACCTGGAGCTCAAACCCCTTCTCCAGCTGAACACAAAATGTTCCGTTTTAGAACATGTAGCAAGTGAACTAACGTTTGTGATGTCAGAACTTTCAAGACTTGTAGGGTTCCCGATTACTGTTTGTGACATCTTTGCCAAAGCTGTTTTTGCTGACCAGATGCGATGAATAGACTTTCCCCAAAGACAAATGTCATCTTAATAAAGATGAGATGACAGTGCTCTGCCCTGTGCAGACACACTGCACGGTTGCAACACTGTAAACCATAGCTTGGATTACTGAGCTCTGTGCCAAGCAGAGAACACCACGCTTGATTAACATGAAGCTCAGCTGGGAAGAACTAGAGAAGGGAGAAAAGACCCTGCCTTTGTCTACAGAAGAGATGAGCTGAATCTCAAACAGATTACTTGGTTGAGGGGAAAAAAACATCAAGGTCCCAAGGAGGCCACCATTCTCCTAAAAGAGAAAATGGCCTTCATATCAGAAAGATTTTTTTGCATTGTTTAGTTAAGAAAATCTTCAAATGAAACATGAATTTATTGTGTTAGGCGGTCGCTGAAGAGAGATGAAGAAAGAATGTCAGGATAGAAGAAAATAAAATCAAAGTTTATAATATTCCTGAGTCCTACAAACACTAAACCAATCTGATTTGGACCCAAATCCAGCATCTCTCCATACAGTCTCAGCACACTGATTCAATGTTAAAAATACATACATACTCTGTGATCTGGCTGACTAGAGGTACAACTGCCTCATCTACAAAGCAGAAACTTGCTGTTGCAATAAAGTTTCCAAGTTCTTGCCAGTAGACTTCCACAGTGTTTTCCTTAGGCTTGCAGATTTGCAAGGTAGAGTAGTAATGGGGTATACAGAAGAAGGGAACTTAAAGACACCTGTGACTAAAATTTAATGGACAGTTACTGGACAGCTGTTCTCCATGACACCTAGAGTTTGTGTTGTAAACAGCAAGCAGCTATCACAGGACAATATTGGTTGTGAAAGCACCGAAAACAGACAAGGAAGTCTCCCCACTTCTGCTTCCAAGTCATAATCCACTAAACTGATGACAACGATCAGGACAACTAACTGTTAGCACAACAAGTTCAACGAGCAATACCAGTAGCATCACAAGACAAAGGGGGTCCTTCTTGTGTCCATTATCTGCGCAAAGGGATGTGCAAATCTCTCTTCTGAAAACACCTGTATTATGGATGCAGACAGACTCCCGTAACACAAGTTACTATTATCCAAGTACAAACAATACCAATAAAGGTAAGAAGATTGCAGGTTTCAAATAGTAGAGTGGGAACTACAGAAGAGGCTGGGGAACTAAATCGGACCATATTGCTTTACAGCCAGGTAGTGCAAGGTAGGAGGCCTAGAGGAGTTCACAATATTTTTCCCTATCTTTTTTCCAAAGACTGAGTGGAGCTCTCAGCTGCTCTGGCAGGCTCCGTATTTGAAGCATTCAACGCGTCTAAGACTAAGCCCACCGGAAAGCCACTGGAAGAGCACCTGAAGAGAACGTGGGTGAGAGAGAACAAAGACTTCATGCTCATGCTCTGAGGAAGCTCTTGAACAAGACGTTTGAGGTAACCTTTTTCTCACTCCCTAAACCATTTGGGAAAAAGTAACACATCAGGTATCTGTCAGGTACCCTCACAGGATGTCCACCAAATAGAACTGTCTCAAGACCAGCAGGTTTAAATATGTAAGAGAGTTTTAATCATTGCTTCCCAATACCAGAGATACACTATCCTTTTAGCCAGTATGCTTGCCAATGGAATTGAAGAAAAATTGGATTCATTTATTTGAATGTTCTCAGTTTCAAGTGAAGCTGTCCATAGACCGTACAGTTTTGCAATTGTGAACTAACAGCACTAGACAAATACAGTATTTGTGGCACACTATAGACCCAAATGAATAGCAAATAAAAAATGTTTCCAGTTTTTATGTAACTTTACTTAAAGTGGAAGTTAACCAGTGTATCATAAACACTCAGCTTTGAAGGATGGCTCCAGTTTTGACTTAATGAATCAAGTGAATAGAATTATGACATTTATTCACTACACAGCATAGTAAGGGATTTCCACACACCATGCCCCCCCCATCAAAGTCACTAATTCCTCAGTTTATATATCAATACATGTATTTTTCCTATTTCTTCAGCTATCACCTTTTTCAGTAGCCTAAACCATTATTCAATTCAGGAAAAGAGATAAACAACGCCACAGCATCTGTGTTGTATCAGGTACAGCAGGCAGCCTGGCCACCCAGTACTAATTCTCATCAACAGGAATCGATGAAAAGCAGCTCTGTGAGCATGGACATGGTTCCTCATACCAACAGTAAATGCTTGACAGCCACATACTGTAGTTCTTTTCTTACTAATATTAAGAGTGTACATAACCACATCTGCTTTCTAACGTCAGCTGGGACTGCCTGAGCAGAGCTTCAATGGATCGCAAAGCTCCTACTGTCCCCAACTTCAGTTAACTAAGCTGGAAGGAAGGGAAGGTAAGTGAAAGTCAGGAAAAGGCAGCCACGAGACCATTCCCCGACTCGGCTTTATTTATGAGAAACGGTCCATGTCAACTCATAGTACAGTCATACAGAAAAAAGATACTTCTTTGTATAAACACGCAAAGGGTTTCTTGAAACACTGGGCTGCAAGGCCTTAAAAAACAACCAAAGCCCCCCCCAAATCATACAGGTGCGGACGGGGCGACTTCTAAACCCTCTCCCCTCAGCAGTACCCCAAGGGTCCTTTTTTTCCTGACAGGGTTTCTCCCGCTTGTATCTCCCTCCGGGAATGGCGGCGCCGGGCGCTG
>NW_009242889.1:0-6543 GCF_000690835.1 Fulmarus glacialis | reverse complement strand
GTCCAACTTTATAACCTTGCCACATTTTGTCTCTGAACTTGGACATCTATGTGTTTACTTTCCTAAATACCTGTACTGTTAAAGGTAAGGAGCAATCAACAACAAATATGTCCTAAATTGACCAAAAGCAGTAACGGAAACAGATAAAGAACATCAGTTACAGTACTTTGGGGAGATCAATATTGCAATAATTTCAACAGTCTGAAATCTGATAACATTCTGTTCATAGTGAAGGATTTGCTGTCAAAATCTAAACAATCTGATATTTTCTTGCGTGCAGGACAATGAGGTTTAACTCACTAAATTTGTTCAGTTGACCCACTCCCAATACCCTGAAAAAACACTACCTAAATAGATAATGCAAAAGCAATAGTGGAATAAAGCTAAAACAAATAATACATAATAAATTAATTACTATATTATACTAGCCTCAGTTTTGCTTGTACCACGAGCAATGTATTTTCAGCAAAGTTGTCACAGAGCCTAAGTTTCTGGCAAAAACAAGTATCAGCATAAAATAGATCCGTACTTCCAAATCTCTGAAACTCTATCAACAACTTGATTTTCACCTGCCATCAGGTGTTAAATTCTACAGCTCCGTCCATTGTAGGTACAAAAACCTCCAGCATATAATTTTGAATGCCAAGAGAGAGTCTGCAGCAGTGAAGAGTCAATACTCTGTCTACACACATGCTTTCATTAATTCCTTTGTTCAGGTATCACTATTCAGATGTCCACACAGATCTTACGAATAAATAAAGAGGAGCTTAAAAGCTTTTAAGGAGAATATTTTTCTATCAGCATGAAGAGACAGAGCTCAAATGAAGTAAAGAAGCTGTGCAAGCATCTAAAAAACTAAGTGCACTGCTTCACATTGACACTGTCACTTAACCACATAGTGTATATGCTTCTCTGAGTATAAAATTCATGGCCTGATTTCAACAACACAGGACTCAGACATATACTGAAAAAGATTTTATGTTAGATATGAATAATATCAAACCACCACCACACACTGTTCTGACCGGCTTTTATAAACGGTGAAGAACGTTGGAAAAGCCTATTCTGCCTGACATCCCCTGTAATCAACATCTTCAGAGTAGTGGACAGCATCTGAATTTTAGGCAGACTGAAATTAGTTAGTCACTACACTGTAGTTTGCAAGTACACTCATACCGTAGTTGTCAGCTGAAAATACAGGGAACGACATCCTAGAATTTCAGTACCAGCACTCAAATTTAACCATCATTTACATCTTTTTTCCCAGACAAGCCACTAGAGGGTGAAACAATTGCAAAATTGGTAAGATTTGAACAGGTCTGTCTCGCGGCGGGCATCGATGCGTACACCACTATGCAAGCAGGCAAGGCAGTCTGAGGAAATTAATTCTCGATAGCTGGTGTGAGCTTACCGATACTTCATTTTACAAGCTGAGACACAGTCATCATAGACCATCATGCCAGCGGAAGTATGAGTTTGATGGCCACGCAGCAGTGATTTTTCTTAATGTACCAGAGCTGAAAATTTACTATAAGTGCAGACAAGATTATTTCAGTGGATTGGTAATAGGTCTATCTCCTTCAGGTCACCGATTCAAGCACTGAGCAGGTCACTAATGACTAAATTTTGTTAGCGTTTGGTGCTTAACAGCATATTCAAGGGCTTCCTACAAGGAAAATAATTCGATGTTTTCTGTTTCTGCATGCATTGCTAAAAACTTCCATCACCAAGAAACCTTATTAACATTTCTGTTAGCTCTAAATTCACCATACATGAAAACAGTAGCCCAATTTTAAGGAAATTCCAGCTTCTTGGTAGACATTTTCATCTCTGTAAAATCAAATTCTGACCCTGCAGAACTGGTCACCATCTCACTGAAGACCTAGCTGACATCAGAGTTGAACTATGTCTTGCAGGTTCAAAATACATGATGGAAATATTTTGATACAGCACCTAGTATTCTGTGGGTAACCGGATTACACAGCTCCTAACTATAGTCAAATATTGTACCTAAAGAACCTACCATTTCTTCCATCAAGTCTAGAAATTGTATGTATTAATTGGTATTTTATATGTAACTCTGCATTGCCAACTGCATACAGATGCTCCAGTTCAAAGGGAACGACAGAGAAGATTTTGCAGCAGTCAGAATAATCTCTGCAAAGTTACACAATGGCTACAGACGCCTTCTTGAAAGATCTGTCCCTTTTAGGATGATGAAGTGAAGGAACTGAAGTATTTCTCTTGGAGCTTGACTACTGATCTCTGCTTTTTTTCTTTTCCATGTTAACCATTGCAAGAGGGCTCATCACTTGGAACACTTACATTAAGCCATGTTCCATTTTTACTGACATTGAACACACATACTGGTATTTAACAAACTGGGCAAACAGCAGTCTTTGCAGGTTCGGGTGAATTTGGACATACAAAAAAACCAAAATAACCCCCCTCCTCACCTCACAGCGTTTACTTTGTTGCACTTGTCCAAACAACAACGAAAGAGTTTTCATTCATGGTTCTGCCAACACAGGAGCTTTCAGAGACATGATGACACTTGGAAACAACCTTTTCCAGAAAGTTAACAAATGTATTTATTCTTATGGTGTTTCCATTTTTTTCTGCTTGTGGGAGGTTCTGACATTTGTGCAATTTCTTCTGAAACTGGTGGGTTTCTTATGGATATTAACATAGATTGTTTAAAGACACTATCTTTCCATTATGCTTTTACACTACTTAAAACATCAATAATTTACTTATTAAATCAATTATTTTATTTTTCTGTTGCACTTTTACTCACGTGTGCACTCTAACTTACAAAAAAACCCCACATTTAGAAGAGAGAGAAGGTAACATTTTCAGAGCTGCCACAGACAGAGGTGGTGGGAACAATTATCTGTGATCTGAATGATTAAGAAACAGACTTGCATAAAGACAGGAAGCTAAAAAGCAAGCTCTGAACCTTACATGATGAAATGGTGAAACGAGTTTCAATGTCAGCAAAGCAACAATACGGCATCCAGTAAAAAAATCTGCATGGGAGGTGAAGAATTCCTACCCATATTTCCAGTGCTATTATCTGAGATGTACTTTTGCTTACTCATAATTTATGAAAGAATGATGCATTTGAATGTCTAAATGCACTGAGCTAGCATGACGAAAGCGATGTGGTAGCTCTTATTACCATGGAGTAGCACAGGAAAAGCAGCAACAATGATTGATTACAATCTTTAAGAAACCACTTGCGTGTGCATGCATGCGCTCATCTTTCAATGCTTGTCTTTCCTCATGCAGGAGAAACATTTTCCATGTGTATAGTTAAGACAGAAGACGAAGATACATTTCATATCCTAAAGTGATACTATAAACATGCTGGGAAAATCTCATCTGGCATGCCTTTGTACTTAGCAATTTTTTTGTTGTGGTTAATAAACATCAGGAAGCTCGAGATAAGAGATATGCATGTATGGACTGGTGATGTAGCACAGGGACACTGATGTATTTTCTCAATAAATAAATTCACAAAGTGATGTTTTTGAAGTTTTCTGACGTCTAATGACTATGAGCCACCTTCTTTTTGTACACAAGAGCCCATATTATATTCATAAACTGAACTATCTACTTGTGTCTATACTTTGTGCAAAATGTGATGCCACTTTAGCAGCAGGGTGTAAGAGCCCCTGACATCTGTAAATCACAATTTTTCCTTAAAACAATTTATTGATTATTCTTGAACAGGGATCTCCCCCACCCCTCTAAGGATGAAAACCTCTTTTGCAATTAGAAGTTGCACTTTTATTTCTGCTGCTCCATGTCCCCCCATCTCTCTGAGTGAACTCCCTTCTGTAAATCCTTCCTTAAAAACATTCCTTATCTTCAGTTTTAATTGATGCTTGTTGTGAAACATTATGTGGTGCTTTGCATGAAGGACACAGTGTAGGTGCAAACAGTATTATTTGGTAGGTGGCCATCAGCAAATCTGTATGCAAGACCACTTTCAAGATAAAACTGCTGGATTCCCTCCTTGGCTAGTGAGCTTTGCCATATATACAACCCCACACATCCTCTACAAATGCCTTTGTAGAACTTGGGAGGGTATTAATATAGCTTTAAAAATTTCTGCCTGTTTGGCAAAGTCAGCATACGAGACTCCGCGCAGGAGTTAGAGAGTCAGGAGTCTTGCCATAATAACACTGCCCAGCATCACCAACTGATCCTGCTGTCAGCAATGGATCACTGCAGGGGAAAAGGGATTGCAACTAAAACAGAAGCATTGGGAGTACAAGTATACACACAAACACCAACCTGCTAGAGATCTGAAGACCATAGGCTTTCAAACACATTGCACACAGAATTATTTTAGAAGGCAGAGGAAATGGTGCAAGGAAGTTGCAATTAAATGGATTGCAGAGAAATTCAGGATATACCGATACTGATCTTTGGAAGATGTAGATATATATTCCTATATTCTTCTATATTTATTTATTAATTAACCTGGTTGCTGATAAATATCTTCAGGATTAATTAATCAAAAATATTTTAAAGATTAAATTTAATTCTTAAATACTACGACTGCAAGATCCTATGAACACTCATTTTTAATAAATAAAAATGACAGGAGCTTATCCTGGTCAAGCATTTGTTGCAGGGATTTTATCTCCAGTCCTGGATTCTGCTCAAAGAAGACACATAAAAACAACAGGAAGCCTCATTTCACTTTAGTTGACTGAAATTAAAAGGAGCAGTCAGTCCTTCTTGGCTTACATCTGAGAATATGTCTCTGCATAAATGGCCTTTGCATTCTTCCACAAAGACCATCTCTGCCTTTGGTCAAAGGCAAGGAGTAAAACACACTTCGCAAGTTTTGCTACATGTTTTCCCGGCTAGGTGAGAAGGTGACATAAAGAAATAGTTGCAGAAGTGTCTTAAATTGCAGTCAAATCCCTATTCTGTACAAACAAATGTTTTCCTTTTCCAGGGGCCACCCTGCTTGCATTTTAGTTCATCCTGCGGAGTGTCTTCTTATACGCAGTCATCTCCTTCAGCCTCTTTCAATCCCCTGCTTTTAAAAAGGCAGAGCAGAGCAAGTCTTGCTTGTGTCTTGAATTTTGTGGGTACCACTTAGAAACCGGGAAATATGGAGAGGATGTAAAGTGCTACCACATCTGAGTGTTAAATGGTATGTGATAATGTGCAAAAGCAGACTTTCTGCAAACACCTGTCTGCAGCATCCGGCAGCTATTTAACTTTCTATTCAGTAAAACTGCAACAAGAGATTAAACCCTATCCCAAGCCAATCTAATATACATTTGGATTAAATGTGATCAAGACTTTTCATATTTTCAGGGACACTTAACACGTTTTAATTCCCAGGATAATATTTCCTTCCTCTGCCATTTTTAGTGTAGACTTTGCAGCCCTATTCATGGCTCCTAACAAAGCAATGGATGTCTAAAAGTCAGATATTCAGGCTAAACTACTGTAAGCGTAACATAGATCGGTGCTTATATTTCAGATGCGAGGAAGGACTTGAGTATTTCTTTACAAACCTAGCCTAATACAAGATAGTTCTTCACACTAAGTTTGGCTCGTTTCTGTCCTCAGACCATGCATATTGCAAAGCCAACTCTGTGGTAAACTCAGCCAGACAAGTCATCTAAAAGATTTCTTTACAGTGACTGGAGAGAGATACACATCATTACAAGGCTATTTAATTCCATCCTTAGATAGAGGTCTAAAACTTTACACAATTAATATTAAGTGAAAACTTGAGTTGCAAAATACTATTCTTTCTGAAAAAAATAATTTTGAGCCAATTCACATAATAAAACTAAAGGGATAGTGCCACACTGCACAACAAACTTACTCAAGTTATGGCTAATTCAGTATAGAAATCAAGCCACATTAAACATGCCCACATTCAGTTGGAAATCAAAGCCAATGGCAGAACATTTTCACCAGTATATGTATTTAGACTTGTCCTCTAAAAATACTTGGTAATTCTCATAAATGGTATGTGAAAAATACATTGTACTGTAACACCCGTGGTCAAAAATCTGATTTTTTTTTTCTCTTCAGAGCAGTCTGAAAAGAAAAGTTAAGGGCTTTACCTTGGCTTACAAGTCTACAGAGAAATAAAAATTAAAGGAATAAAAAGAGTGTGAAAACTTAAATGGCCAATTTAAAGTATTAAATTTTCTTGTATCTGCTTTCAACTCCATCTTCAAACTGCCATAGGGTACACAGAATGTCTCTTTTTTCCTGTTTCAACTTGGGTGTATGTTTGTGGTTTATTTTACAGCCTCGGGTCTCAGTCCTATTCTTGAAAGTATGGGCATTCACTGCTTTGTACCTTGCCAATTTGGCTAGGATCCATTTTAGAGTCTGCATGGTGACTGAATAAATGACACATATATAAAACTGTGCCTGCTTGTATCTAGAAGAGCTGTATCAAACCCTTAGAGAAAGCCAGAAACTAATAGATATATACAATGAAATATCTCACTTGCACATGCACCCTCTCAGGCCACTCAGCCCCCTGAGCTG
>NW_009242888.1:0-6627 GCF_000690835.1 Fulmarus glacialis | reverse complement strand
TCCTACATAAAATTAGTCTGATTTGTATAGATTCTGCCTTCTCAAGTCCCATGATACTTACAGGATCTGCAGGTGTTCAACCGCTGTGACAGTCAGGTCATTTTTATTTTGGCAGCTAACTGTGGTTTTAGGCACTTGATTTTTAGTGATTTGACTTCCAATTCTAAAATTTTGGCCTGAAGGTAAATAGAAAACTGGAATTTGCAGCCCAGAGCCCAGGAATACGCTAGTCATGTTTCAGCCCAAGTTCAGGCTGAAATGCCAACGCACATGGAGGCTCTTCACTTGTCAGAAGATTTACAACAAAACAGGAAGTTATTAATATCAGAGTCTGAACTGACTTGAGAGTCGAACAATATCAAATAGAAAATGTCTCTCCTTTTTCCTGTTTATCTCTTGCTATTTTAGAAGCCAGGGGAGACGAAGAGTCAAGTGTTTCTCAATTTGGTGCTACAAGGCACTGAAATCGAACCGGCAGACTGTACATCATCACAGTAAAGATATGGCATCTCTCTCCTCAAGACTTCAAAGCTTTTGCTGTACTTTTAAACAAAAAGGCAACCTATTTGGAAATGATGGGTTGGAACATGACAAAATAATGCAGTGCAACAGCATGCAGGAGTTTAGACATAGTGAACAATAAATAAAACTACAGGGGAGGGTAATAGGCTGCCTTGGTATAATTATCTTAGGAAAACACTGGAAAAGTGTCATTTGATTTTTAATTAACACAGGTCTTTAGGACTACAGTTCCATGTTGTGTCTGCGTGATGGTTCATCAAAGCAGGATCAAAGTACTGGCAGGGTCCTGGGAGGAAGCTCTAGGGTAAAGGAATAATTCTGTACATGCCGGCTTACCACTACACGGTATAGAAATGAGCAAAACTTGCTGGATTCAGAGCCCAGCCTCATCACATCAGCACAGCACACGCCAGAGAGCACTTAGCCCTCTGTTTTCACTGCTGCTGAACACAGTATTTTCTTTCAAACAAGGACAATTTGAAAAATTGCCTTTTCTAAAAGGGAACTGGACACAGTCTCTCCTTGAAAGGCAAGACTGAGCAGGAAACCCTGCGCTAAGAGCAGCCGGCGAGGGCAGAAAAGGAGACCCAACCTGTCGGGATGCGGGCTCGTTGGCTGCTGGAGCTCTTCTGTGTTTCATCAGCTGCCGTGGAGGCGACGGGGCCAGGGAGCTGCCTGCCCAGCCCCGAAATTCTCAGAGCATTTCACAGGATACTCATGTTGGGCCCAGGAAAACTGGCACCGAACAGGAAATTAGAGACAAAACCCACGACTATTAATTTGTTTCGACTTAAAATTGGGCAGGTGATACTTCCTAGTGTAACTTGCCTTTCCTTTAAAAAACAAAACACAAAACACTTAACACTGGCAATAGATATATCAGCTCCCTTGGAAAGGTTTCCATTCTCTTGGGGAAGCAGGAGATGTGAGGACTCATCCGCTGGGCTCTTTCAGTCTTTCAGAGTCATTTGAAGGTTTGGGCCTGTTTCTTTTTTCCCCTCCTATCTTGCAGAGCCACTCTCAGCCATGTGAAATAAAATTTCTAGAAGCAGATCACTCCCACAGAGCTCTATGCCTCTCAATTTACACCGGAAAAACACGGTTTGTACCTGCAGAAGGCACAAAAAACCCCCAGAGGTGCATCTTCTTTTCTGTTCTCGATAAGGCTTCAGGGGCAAACGCAAGGCAAGAGTCACACTGTTTTCTTTCCACTGGGGTTGCAGATGTCAAATAAAAACACCACAGATTTCATCACTACCTGAAGGAAATCTGCCGTAAACGACTTGCAGGCTCTAGCACATCTGACAAGATCTGCTACCTACAGCATTGATGTAAGCACCGTATTCCTCACGGGAAGGCACAGAAGTCAGCTGTCCCCCAAAACGGCATCTTTTCTCCCACTCAGGCCACTTTGGGGGGTGGCGAGTAAAGGCAGGTACAGAAAGCAGCTGCAAGGCTCCTAGCCACTTTTGTAATCATTGCTACAGTCCTTACTAGACTCTTTCATCATCCCAAACTTCATCGCTATAAGGGAAGAAAATATTGTTCCCCCTTAAAAAGAGGGAACAGGAGCACAGGATGACAAAACGGCTGGCCCCACCGCCTGGAAGATGCAGTTTCATGTTGCAGTTTCACGCTATCAACAAAAATGGGCTCCTGTCCAGCTCTGGTCCAGTGCTCCCAGTCCTGCCTTTGCACTTTGCTGACTCGCACCCCGAGGACACCATTTCAGGGATCTAAACCATAGAAAACTAACTCTGTAAACCAAGTAAGTCTCCTGAGTCCCACGCTAATATCTTAGCTGCTACACCTCCTTTCTTGCAAGTAGGGAAAAGAAAAAAGGTAAGGAGAGGGCAGAGACAGCATCTTTAAAGGCTTGAATCCACAGCAATCCCATACTCTTCTTTCGCCCCCCTTTCTCTCTCCAGCTACCACTCCAGCAAGCTCCTGTTTTGCACTGCAGCGCTTCTCGGAGGCCTAGCCCGTCGAGCAGCCAAGCTGCTCCGCAGCTCCTCGCTCAGCACACACCGGCCTCTCCGGCACACAGCGAGCATGGCGCAGAAGGAAGGAATAACCACTCACCTCAGCCTCAGCAACCCGGGCACCGAGGAGGATACAGGAGCCGGGAAGCACACCCCGCTCTTGCAATATACCATGCAACCAGCCCCAGCCAGCTGCTGCAAAGGGTCTGTAAATCCTGGGATTTACCTGCCCGCATGGTCCTAGGAGATATCCCAGCGATGGGTGGCTCCCGCTGGATGGGGAGGAGTAGGAAGGGAGGAAAAACAGTTTCAGATGAAGTGGAATTAGGCAACACAAAGGAGTGGTTACTAGGAAAAGAAAATGAATGGTATAAAAATAGATATAAATAGTTTTCATGTTTTAAGCAAGAAATCCGAGAGACAGGTGAAATGAGGCAGAGTGGAGGGAAAGCGTTCTGCAGAGTGTACTAGAGAGATTTACAGCAGAACATCAGTTCCCTGTGTAGCTCAGGTCAAACATTGCTTTCCATTTGAAAGTCAGCTACACTGAATGCTCTGAAGGACTCCCTTTGCTGTCCAAGGTGTAGAATCAAAAGGTAATGCAGAGTGAATCTCTTCAGGGCCTGATATGGCTCTCTCTCATACCATACCTGAATGCCTCACAGGCTTTGAAGTATTAATCTCATTTGCCTCAGGGGTATGGAAGTGCTGTTCTTCCTTGGAGAATGAGGGGCAAAAGGCAGAGGGAATGGGAGCAGCTTACCCAAGGGAGTCACTGGCAAGGCAGAAACCTGGACGAAGACCATCTAAGTCCCAAGCTAGCACCTGAACTTCCAGACACACCCTCTTCTCCCCCAAAACATGAGAAAAGAAGAAACAAACCCGAAGCCATACCACAGTGGTTTAAGTCATTTGAGAGTCCTGGCTGCAACCTCCCACACAGCAATCACCACACAATCCTGGCTGGTTTCACCGCTACCATCTTACCTTTCCCCTCTCAGGTTTTCTGTTGCATCTTGACATAAATTGGGAGCTGCCTGAGGCAGAGGCTGTTTAACCTTCCCCATTACTTTGCATGTGGCACACAGTATAATGGGGTATCTCGCAGGTTTTGACTCTGAATTGAGTTTTTGACTCTGAGAGTCACATTATTTAATGCTACTTGTGTCTGCCTTGTGAAGCCTTTCCATCCCTGTGAGCAGCTGACAGAAGCAATACATGTGAGAAAGAGCCATCCATGCACACCACTCAGGTTTTACCATCTTTGCTCATTCTGAGATTTTTGATATTAGGGAGATTATTTAGGTTGCAGGCAATAGGTCTTGAGGGTGACAAGAATCTGGCTAGTAAGTCAAAACAAGCCTAAAAGACCTGCATGCAGCAGAGATTGCTGTATCGGAATGAGGCTCTGCAAATGAATTGTTTATGAAAACTCTGATGCCCAAACTGCTGCTGTAAAGGATTTATGCAATAGAAATGCGAGTATGCGTTCCTGCTGCACTACTGACTATTTCTATGTATCTCCTCTCTCCCTGCCCTTCAAGGCTTTGCTCTGAATATAGTGATGTATACTGCTCCTGAGGAGTCTTGGGAGAGAATCTAGAGGGTAAAGATTTGCTTCAAACCAGATCTTCAAACATCTGTTTATACTTACGGCACAAATATTTAGCACACTACAGCACATAGCTGCCTGTAGCTTCAAGGCAAACGCAAATGCTAAGAGGTATTAAAGACTCATAAACATAAACAAGATAGCCTGGAGTACCTTATCGGTTAGGTGGTAATGGGTGGGGAAAGGCTCATTGTATATTTAAGGCCGAGTCTTTTTCCCACTGATTTTTTCCATGTTAGTAACGGGCCAGGGAGAGGAAAACTCTCATGCATTTTAGCCTGGCAGTATTGCTCAGGTCAGAGTCAGTCCTGACTCGCTCATGCAGCGGCTCCTGCTTGCTGCGGCATCAGGGTGCAAGGGCAGTCTCTGGCTAGCCACCCTCCAAGGCGGGAGAGGAAGGAGACAACCGCTAATGGCAGCTCCGTTTCTGACAGCAGTGCCACCTACTACAGCAGGTTACTCTTACAGCAGGATGGGGATTACAGATGAAGGGTAAAGGATTACTTCCCTGGCAGCAGAGACCTTGCTAGTTGGCCATATAGGAGCATCGGGGGAGCCTCTGGCCTCAGATTACCGTTTGGTTGGAAAACAGATGAGCAGATGAAGACATTATCACCTGCTGTTGCTTGATACCACTGTACCACCAAAGGCTAGAGTAGAGCTCAGACACCAGAAGGACACTTGTACCATTGCCCGAGAGAGAGGTATCATGATTAAGCTGATAAAAGTTGGTGGTGTTTTAGTCCCCCACACTCCTTCTAGGTGAATGAGGAGATCATTTGGCTGGTTGAAGTCCCTGAATCACCTCCTATTAGGATCAGACGACTGCCAGTTCTGGTGCAAAGAGGGGACAGAAACATGGGGCAGAAGCCATAATGAGATGAGGCATGGCAGTAGCGCTGGTCTTGATGGGCATAAACCATTATGGACAACATCTCAGTATCTCTAGTTCACAGTCTTCTGTCTAGTCTAATCCCACCTCCTTGGAGATTTCAACTAAAATGCCATTTGGAGCAGCTCTGCCCTGGACATAGGTTTATTGCTGCCAACTCTGCTGCAGGGACTGTAATCTTTGCCAGTGAAGCACTAATAAACAGCTGGGTGGGTCACCTCTTCAGTCATGTCACCATCACTTGCTAGAGCTCATTTGTCAGAGCCCTAAATCACAACACAAACACTAAAAATCATCCCGAAATGGATATGCCTAGACCACAAAACCTGCAAATTCTCTGAAAACATGCAGTCTAGCCCAATAAACAGTGCCTTCCCCAGGAGAGCTAATTTTGGTTCTCCAAGCAAAACAGTGTCAACAAGAAAAGCACTTTTACACCGATATTTTTGGCGGTATGGAAACATGCCTGTATATTACAAGGTACTTACTACATGGGCAGAAGTTTCTAATGTAGATCCACATTCAGTTCTGCGCTTCTGGAGGTGAAGAGGGCTTTTCAGTCATGTTGAGCTAATGCGACTGAGCCAAGAGGAATTAAAGCTATGCCCTCTTCTGCCTGTTGAGACATGGTGAAAGAAAGCAGCCACCTTAAATCAAAGGGTCCAGATTCAGGGAGGTGCTCCAGCTAGAAATCAGAAGGCAGTTTACAGATACTTTGATAACTTGAGCTTTTATCATTCCACAGGCCCCCGAGATCAGTTGGTGAGGGCTGAGTGAGTTTCCTCATATGGTATTTGAAGGCAAAGTCAATCTACACTTGCTTCCCAACAGGCAAGCCCAGGCAGCTACAGCGTGTTATAAAAAGAGGAGATTAAACGCAAGTTTTGCAGCGCTACTGTCTGAAAAGATACAATCAGTTTTATCGTTAGAAGCTTAGGAGTTAGGATTTTAAATCTGATGTAGGCAGCTTTGAAGCACCAGTTTTGTCAAGAATATCCCATGCTTTGTCCTATCTTGAAAACTGAATTGTTTAGCTATTAAAAGAGATTAATGTAATCTCTGTGTCTATGAAATTGGATTTTGAAACTGCTTGCTCACTGTACTATCTCCAGTGCAGTGAACGAAACCTCTGCTCCTATTCACGTTGCTACAAATTACAGGTCACACCTTGTTTGAGCCTAGGGTGTGCTGGCATCACCAATGGGACAAAATGCCTGGTGGGCTGCAGGAGGAGGCGCGTAGCCGGCAGGGCGAGGGAAGCTGTTCTTCCCCAGAGGCCGCTGGTGACATACCGTGTCGCTTTGGACCCCTCGGTGCGAGCGGCCCCAGTAAAAGGGATACCGAGATGGTCAGTGCTATGAGCAGCTTGGGGAACTGGGTGGATTTAGTCTAGAGATGGGGAGGTGGACGGGTGATCTAACAGCAGCCTACTGCAAATCATGCCTCCCTCGATGGGAGTTACATGACTGACAGAGCCCAACACCTCCTGCGAGCGGCAGATGGAAAAATGAGGAGCAACAAGCCCAGGCTGGAGCCTGGGAGATGAGAATGGACATTAGGGAAAACATCTCCCAGAGAGCCGACTCTCCATCCTTGGAGGCTTTCAAGACTTGGCTAGA
>NW_009242887.1:0-6601 GCF_000690835.1 Fulmarus glacialis | reverse complement strand
AAAAAAAAACAGCCTACAAAACCAGGGAGAAAGCTCAGCTAGGCACAGAGCTTTTCTGGGAAACTCAGCCAATGAGTCTGACCTGGCTGACAGCTGTCATCCTACAAATGTAATTTCCAATCTTGAGAAATAAAGTCAGCTCTTTCATTAAAGAGAATGAGTTTTGATGGTGAGAGGGTTTGGGGATTAATAGGAAGGAAGTTACTGATTGCCCTCGTCTTATATTCCCTTGGTCTAATTGCATTGTCTTGTCTTCTTCCCCCAACAGAGGGAAGAAGCTGGATGAGACTCTTGTCTTGCACGAGTTTCTACGAGAATATGAAGATCTGCAATACTGGATCACTCAACAGAAACAAACAGCCAGCTCTGAAGACTATGGAAATTATTATGAACATGTCTTGGTGAGTTTTTTGAGTAACAGATCGAAAATCAACCAAACTGTATGTAGTGAGAGTGTAAAAAGATTCTAAGGTTGTCCTTGAAAACTTACAAGAGAGAGTAAGAAATAAGTATAAATAACTGGGAGACAGGAAGAGAAAAGGGTGAAGAGTGGGTGGGAAGGATTGACTCGTTATGACAGGCAGGCAGCATTGCCTAACACTTACATCCTGTTACCATGGGGGCTGAACTGCGTGAAACAACTGCATGCTAAAATGTCTCTGCCTTCAGAAGGCAACTCCTTTCTATTTTTAATAACCAGATATTTCAGTGTGGTGTCCATTAAGGATTTTTTTCACCACAAACGCTGATGTACAGACACCTACAGCTATACCTCTTCACATGGCACAGAAACTAATCTCATGTCAGCCTGTCAGAAATCAATAGCCATTCAGAATCCTCATTTTTATAATTTATTTCAAAATATCTTGAGTCCTAAGTCTTAAAATTGGGCTACATTATTCAGTTATAGTACTGAATACACATTTGCATTCATGAAGTGAAAATCATTTAATCATTGAAATTCATTGTACATTGAATGTTTGTTTCCATCCCCGGTAATAATGTTTCTGCCTCCCATCTGCATCACAAACCTCATTTGCTGATGGTTTATAGCTCCTCATGGTCTTTGGAGGTAAAATCCAGTCATTCTCTGCAGTTTTTCCATCTCCAAATATGATGAGCTTATTACGTGTCTTTTGGCTCTGCTCTGATAGCTGAGCAGGTATGTTTGGGAAAAGAGAGCACTCAAAATGCATTTTTGCTATTGTTGTTTTCCCTTCAAAAGCAACTTTGTGCCAAATATGACACGTTCCGACACCAGTTGGAAGCAGCTGGGAAAAGAGTTGTGGCTTGCCAGCAGCTGGCAGACAACTTGCTGAACTGTGGGCATTCCGAGTCCCGGGAAATTCGTCAGAAGCAGAAAGAGCTAAGGTAGGAGACTTGTGTTAGCTCTATAATGCTTTGTCCTTTCAATTCACTCTTGAGGAGGAAGTGAGAAGGAATTAGAAAAGGAGAAGGCATGTTCTCCCAATTCTCCAATTGCAAAATATGTGGTTTGCTCACTGATACAGAGCTGCTGCCATGCCTCATTTAAAAATAGACTACTATAATGCAGACATTACCTGCTTGCTGATTTGGCTTCTTGTAGATTGCATCAGAGGTGCTTTACAAGTAAAGGATGAGTGAACTTCCTTTGCCCTTTGAAACAGGATCACCCAACTGAAAGGCTAGGAGTTTAGTTGCTTCTTTATTGCTTATGATTTTCGAGTTTGAATCCCATGACTGCTCTGCAGAACAACGTTAATATGTTCTGAGCTTTTTATGTCTGGCATCAGCCCAAACTGTCCCAAAAGAGAAGCCTTGAAGGAATAGTAGGGTCTGACTCAGTCCTCTAAGTCCTGCATATAAAACCTGAAAAGCATATTGGAGAGGGGAACCCCTTTATAGGACCATCTATTTAAGTGCCTGCAGCAGACAGGACATGGACAGAGTAGGGTGAGAGACGTGCTGCCCCTCAGAGAATCACTCCAACAGAATTTAATGGCAGGAATGAAAAACAAAGTAAGAGGAGGTCTTGTTTTCAGTCTTTCTTCAGACTGTTAATCTCCTTTACTCCTAGTTTGAATGTTTTACATGGTTCTTTTCCCCATACTCCCTTGTAGGAATTCCTGGGAGGAGCTGTTGGAAATTACCAGATTACGAGGTGAGCGGCTGAGAGATGCTGAGGCGATTCACAAGTGTTACCAAGATCTGACAGATGCTCTGGCCCATATTGAGGTAAAAAATAATGGGAAAGTCTCATATAATGAGAACTTCATTTCAGCTTAATTTGTGGAGTATTCTTATGATTCTCAATGTGCTTACTGCTGACTTCTAAAAAAAATCTCAGTAAGAAACCTGTGTGATTACTCGAAGTGTTAAAAAAAAATAATCCTGGGTAATCCTTAGACGCCTGACTGGTCACCTTATGAGAACCATTGGTGAAACCAGGCGCAGCTAGAATTGCTGATCTGTGGGACAAGCCAAGAACACCAGGGTTTGAACCAAGTTGTCTCACAGTGCAATGCATATAGTAATGTTGTTTGCAGTCATCAGACCTGACTAAGAAACTGTTTACTGCTTCACTGTGGTTCTTCTTTGTGCACCACTGCAGCTTTATGGGCTGAAGAAAGAACTGTCTTGTGAAAAAGACATTTGTCTGGATTACAGTGACCATTAGCCTGGAAGGTTGTCAGGCAATCATGTCACCTGATGCAAAAAGCTGGGCCAAAAATCTTTTCCTCTCATTTCAGTGCCCAGTACTGGCAATAATTTCAAACAGTCCCAGTATGAAAACTGGGGGGAGAAGTCCAAATGAAAATCTTCAGGCTTCTGTTTTATCTGAGCATCCTGAAGAATTTCACGGAGAAACCACATCCTTGCTCTAATGAGTGGTGTGGTTTCCCTAATGCAGATGTGTACAAGATGCAGCGATCCAACAGAGCTTCCCCTGTTTGCAAGGCAACAGGGCTTTGTTAGGTTACATGTGGTAGATTTTCTACTTGCTTGTGCTGGCAAAGGCTGCCTTATTCAACTATGTTATTCCTGTTTTCTTTCCCTGTTGTGAGTGGAAAATCAAACCTCATAATATTTCACTGTATACCAGATGGGGTTTTCAGAACCTGGTGCATATTTAACTTCAGTGATGAAGTAGTTGATTCTGTGGCAGTGACAAGTGACAGTTCAGAAACACTTCACAGCTGTTGGTTTATCCCCATGCTGAGTTTGGCCCAGGCAACCAATACATCTAACACTCACTTCCAATACACACAACCAATACTTCCAATACACACTTCTTGCATCGCATCTTGTTAATAAGCTTCGCTACTGAGTGGGAGAGCAATTCAGTCATCTTGCCCATCCCTTCCTGTGTACCATGGTCAGATGTCTACCAGGGAAAGCCATTTCTCATAGGAACGTAGTACTAGAAGATCTTGCTTAAGTCACCAACTCCAGTGCCATCATATCATAGGCAACTACAACACACATCTCCTTTTACAGCACCTTACCAAGATGCGTTGTTGGTACCCCAAACCAGCCTGTGAATCTGTTACAGAAATGCACTTCTCCAATGGTTAGAAATGTTCTTCTAATTTTCACCTAAATTGACCTGGAGCAAGTTTCTAATCATTTTATTCTAGCAACAGTGTTGTCCTCCAGCTGAAGTGCTGTGTTCCCCGTGCGTGTCTGTGTAACAACTAAATCCCCTCAGAACCTTTGTTGAGCTAAATAAATGTTTAAGTTTCCTTTTATGTGATGGTTTCTCCATTTCTCTCATCTTTACAGTAATCTTTCTTTGCATATATGCTATTTTTAACTCATCTTTCCTGAGCATGTGTCACTAAATTTTTATCTAAAGATGGTTCACAGATAGACCACCTGTATCCCAAAGAATGGCCTCAAAGAAACTGTTGGTTGTTAATGCCACTTTAAGAATTCACTATATGTCACTGCAGTAGTTATTCAAGACTGATTCCCAACTCAAAGCCTGTAAGACATTCTCCTATATTGTCTGATCAAGGAAAGTTGGATCCAGTTGGGTAGCTTAATCGCTAAGATACTTACAAGTGAGTTACTAGGACAGACGTACTAGGACAGATTTTTCTGGCTTCCTTTTATCTATCATAGTTGAGTAGCCCAGGATGTCCTTAACTGTGCAGAATGAGTTGCACTACACAAAATGACTAAAGTAAGCTTGTAATGTGTTTTGCTTGGAAGTAGAAAGTAACAAAGCTTTCTCTGATTTCTTCCTTCTAGGAGAAGTCCAAAAGTATTCCAGATGATGTTGCTAAGGACATGAGAGGTGTGCAAACCCAGCTCCGGAACCATGTGGCCCTGGAGCATGAGCTCTCTGGGAATGAGCAGCAGGTAATGAAAGTCATTTGTGGTCTTTAATGTGTAGCGAAAATTCGAGTTTCCAAAACAATCATAGTAATAATTTGGTATTGTGAACCAAATTATTACAGGCTCTCTGTGAGAGCCTGGAAATCTCTAAGGATCTTCCTTAGTCTTCTGCTTTTTTAGTATGTTCAAGGTTTGATGGCAATGATCAAGTAGGTCATTTAAAACATTACAAATAAGGGACATATTATAATGAGCACTGACTATTGAAGTGATTCACAGGGATATTTTTGATCACTGTTTGAAATGTATCATTATGCCAGGCTTTATGATATGTTTACCGCCTTCTTCAAATTGTTCCAGGTGATTACAAGGAAAAATCCAGAATCTGTTCTAAGTGCAGAGAAACCGAATATTCATTGAACACAAAATGCATTGATTAACTATAGAGAATTATAGAAGGAAGGATGGGGCAGCAGTCTGGAATTTTCAACAAGTTTAGAGGGGTAGGAATTGGAATGTGAGAAAGAAGGATAGGGCTCAGTATACAAACTTGTGAAAAGTTTCAGCTCATGAGAACTGCTGTTGTTTAGCAAGCTTCCCTGTATATAGGAGATTTGCTTCAACTAGACCAATAAAACCAGTATGAGTTTTCCCTTCATCCCTTTGTTTAGTAAATGTAATCGTATAGTTAACACAACATGTGTTAACTGAAGTGGTTATCCCAGTATCACTTATCAGTGGCCTCATATCTTGGCCTTGTGGCAGATAACACTAGAATTGATCCCACCAGCTGCTTGTTACTTTTAAAGGTAAAAGAGCATGAGATATGCATGAAGAGAATGTAGTCATAGTTAATCTATATGGTCACTGGGGAAAACAAGGTATGGTTAGGTATTATTTGCATTACTCATGTAATAAATGGTATAGTAAAAAGGAGAAACAAAATCTACCTGCCTATTTGAAAAAACACCGTTGTGATAAGCTTTAGCAAACACTGGATGTCACTGTTATTCCATAGAACTGAAATTAGGAAAACTTTTGCTTAGCATGAGAAAAGTTAGATCAGAAAATGTTGCTTAAATTGTAGTTTCATGTATAATTAACATAGCCCTTATCATAACCTTTCTGATATTGTCTGGATCTCTATGACTTTCTCTTTCCTACCCTCTTCTTTCGTCCCTGTGTATAGCTGCAGGAGCTGATCCAATCTGCAGATCATGTGTTGACCCATTGCTCTAAGAAGCAGGTGGAAGATCTGAAAGCAAAGCAGCAGGCAATAGTGACCAAGTGGAAGGCCCTGAAGGCTAAAGTGGAACTGCGCAAGAAACTTCTGGAACAAGCATACAAGCTTTACCAGTTTCAGGCACATGTAAGCGCTTCTGCCTTCTGTCCATTGGTACACAGGGGAAAGCTGCCTTCAGTGTGTGTGAATCATAGGTGTACTTCCAAGCTGCAGAGGTTGATGTAAGAGGCTGCAGGTGCTATCTGTGTTATTAATCAAGTATTCAAGTGCTTGTAGCTATTAGAAAGGTGTTAGAGGATAAGGATCTTTTACCTTCTGTAGGAAGGGAAGCTTGTATCCAACCGTGCATGGGATAATTGATAGTTGTCAGAAACGGTCAACACTTCGCAGCAGTAGCAGTAGTCTTTTCAAAGACTCTGCAATTCCCACTGAGTAAGAGTGATAAAAATAGCTGTCAGATTCCCATTTATAATGGCTAAAAGTTTGTTCCCTCTCTCTCAGGGCATGCAATAACCCTCAGTTAACTTACTTCATGGAATGTATCAAATACAACTCGCTGGTCTTTGCAGTAACCTCTCAAGTTGCTTAAACACAGTGACATGCATGTATCAGCATAATATCATCATCTGCAATGCACAGTAGTTTTCTCTCCAAAGAACTCAGTAGGTCACTAAGCTATGATTTGCCACAGAATACTTTGCAAATGACAGCAGTCTCAGTGAAGGCACTTGAGCTACACCACTGCAAATTAGTATATTATTGCTGGAAGTACTGCATTAGCAGGTACTAAAACAGCAAGGGTGCCCCCTTTTATCATGAAGGATGTTGCTAATGTAGATTTCTAGAATACCTTTACATTCTTTGTATTTTTGAACTCTTCCAGGTGTAACTTCAGTGTCAATTAAAGATACCTCTGGTAGTTCACATTCTGTTTCCATGTTTGCTGGGAAGCAGAGAATATCCAGGGTATGCTTACCCGGAAAAAACCTTCCCACAAGTTTGTCTTAAGATTGTGAGGTGGGATGAAGACCACAA
>NW_009242886.1:0-6660 GCF_000690835.1 Fulmarus glacialis | reverse complement strand
CATGCGGGACGCCGCGCAGAGCGCTGCCTGAACAGCCTCCGTCAGGATGCGCGGCCCGTCCCCAGAGTTGGCTGCGCCGGCTCCAAGTGCCCTGGGCTCGCAGCCGTGATGCCCGCCTTGAAGCACCTGGCGAACTGGAGGGCAGGAGCCAAGACCGAGCCAACCAAGAGCAAGCAGGAAAACCTGCTTCGTGTCTCACCAGCTGCCGAAACCAGCTGCGTTTTCCTTCAGACTCTCCCCAAGCTGTGCCAGGGGCTGTTAACAATAAATGCACATGTTCCATTACAGCTTGTAGAAGCAAAGGCTTAAAAGTTCTCTCCTTCCAGAGATTTAAACCAGTTTCATGTCAGTCTGTACTCAACGTGTACTCATACATGCTCAAGCTCGTCTGTAAAGCCAATGCTGTGTTTTCTCACAGTAAGTTTCATTCTTGAGGCTAGTTTAAGCAGCAACTTTAAATCATTTTAGTGACGCAGCAATTTCAAGATCTGCTTACATCTGCACCTCATTGACTTCAAGCCTGCAGCTCCTCTAAAGTACACAGTAAGTCAGTTACGTACACCAACGAAATCTGCAACTCGCCAGGCATCTTTTTCTACAGTACAGACTTACCACTGCATATTGTATTGCTTATAATATGCATTTTTTACATTGTAAGTTTTATTTATATTTACATTATTGTATTTACATACTCATATTGCATTTCTCCACAATTCTACCTATTCTTTGTGTTATTGGTAACTTCTTAGAAATCAACTGATTATCAAGTGTAACCATTTCAGATTAGAATTTCATGCAACATTTTATTGTAAAAATAATTTAAGATGAGATTTACAGTTCAGACCTCTGTAAGGTTAAGCACATTTTACAAGTGAGTTCCATTCTGAATGAAGCTGTACTTCAAGAATTAAGACAAGAAAATCTGGTCTAACTGTAGATTCAGAAATTCGTTGTTACTGGAACCATTACGTGAAACCAACAAATGCAGCAAAAGCTGGAGTAAAGCTATTGCTTGGTACTTTTATTCATATGCATGCAGAAGAGTGTAGTCAGTTTTGAAATACCACTCCAGACAACTAAGCCTATGCTAACCAGAAAATACTCTAAACTAATGCTAGTTGAACAACTCTGCATGACAAACGTTTAATCATTTAATGGCCGGACATTTTTATGAATGATCTCCTGGGCCCTTCTGCTTCATTGGTGCACTCTATCTTCTCCATACAGGCAGCTCATTTTGCTCCTGCCTGCAGAGACTTCTTTTCATTAGCCGCTTTTTGTTTCTGCTGCATAATTTCAGAGTCTCTGTGAAGAAAAAAAAACTGGATTTCAGATACTGGCTCACTGTTTTTCTTAGTAGAGTCTCCTCCAGCTTGTTTTTGCCCTTTAGCAACCCCCATTTCAAGAAGGTAAAAAGATCAGTAAAAAACTTGTCAGTCAGCCATGAGCACACTGTTTCTATTATCCTTTTTTGTTTTATACTATTATCCCATGAGGCAGACAAGTTACTTGATTAGTAAACTTATATGATTCTTTTAGTTTTAGAAGTAAAGGACACAATGGATCAAACATCTTCAAGAAAGTATTACACAATCTTTTCCTGTTTGTACCAGGCAAAAAGCTGCTCAAAAGAAATTAAAGCTTTACAGGTCTTACTAAAAGTAAATCTGTTCCACAGCAGATAAAATAAAACCTACATCCACGGTTTATGCTCTGGCATGTGAGTGGACCGTGAATCAAGGCGAAGTACTTAAATGCTGTTTCAACAAAGACACTGGATTCTTTCTGACCCATTTTCTCCTCCCATTTTGCCCAACCATTTCACTCAACTGTACTAGATCTTACCTCTGTTTTCTCTGAGAAGCAGACAAGCTATCCTCTTTCCTTTTCCCTTTGTGGATCTCCTGAGTCTTTTTCAGGTTCTTTTGGCGGGCAAGTTCACGCTGGTTCCCACCTGTAAGATAATATACAGTTTATACAGGTACTACCACTTTTTATAAACGGTTTGCCTGTGCAGAAGTCTGTTATCAAGGTGGTAAGGTTTGGCTCAATCTGTAGAGTTGGTATGGCAGTACCTTCTGTAATTGGCAATATCTTCCATCACAGTCTCCCCCCCCAGTGCACAATGGGAGGTTCTCACGTTTACATTCCTACAGGTCCTGTCCAAGAGATCACCAAAATCCATTCCAACATTCCTTCCAGAAACGCGATGCAGTTTCCCATAAAAGACTGAAGGCAGACCATCCCATCAATAGCCCGGCCAAAATGACAACAGTAACTCACCCAAAGAGAAGCCATCCTCTCTATCTCAAACAGGTTCCAGCATCCAGTATAGCTTACAAATTAATTTTAGACTGAAAGAACAGCATTAAAATGAGGGCAGCCTGAGAGAGTTTATAAACTTCCTCAAACTCTTCCCAAGGCTATTTAAGAAATCAAAAAGCAAATGGCTGTAAGTATTTGGAATCCAGAAACATCCACTTGTTCAGTCATACAAAATCACTGATGGATTCCATCACCTCCCATGGTCAAGCACCATGAACTTTTTAAGTCTTGCTCATACTTAGCAATAGCACTTAAGGCCCTTACATGTACGTGTAGAAAGAATACACTTCTGCAGATGCCACTTAGAAGATGACCAGTACAGTTAATGCACATGGGAACTCTGGCTTTACTTTTTACTGGATAAAGTCCCCAAAACTACTTAACACAGGATTCATAATGTATTATTGGGCACTCATACCCAGAAGCTCACCTAGCGCTATCAAATGCTAAAGTTGCCTTACTCTGGGAACCATGAAAGCAAAGAACACATAATACACAAGCAACTGTATGTAGATTAAATTTATTTTTGCTCCAAGGCAGGGGACATGTATGCAGTATGGGGTTATGGCAGCTATGGAGCTTCAGCCTGAGATTTTGTTTACCTACCGTATACCACAGAGCCCCCTGCAAAAGAAGCGGGGCTGACAAAGCTGAAGTTAACACACAACCAAAACTCCAATTCCTCATCAAGACACCTTGTTCAGAATAAAATGACTTACCACTTTCCCAAAACAGGTGCGTGCATATGTCCCTGCATAGGGTGGACAACCCTAACGCTGTTCACATGCGAGAGTATTTTCATGTTATTGAAGGAATTAGCAAACAAGCGTTCGGGAAGGTTCCTTCCATGCAGTATTATGGGCTTCTGTTCATAGCTCTTTCCCATGCATGCTTTTTAGATTTCATTGTAAACCAACATCTGTATTTCTCAATCTTCCTAATTTTATGAGTTTCTCTATGTAGGTGTTCCCTTAATTTGGCAACAAGGGTACAGTTATGGTTGTTCTACCTACTTTGCTTGTGATGGACTGTTAGTCCATTCAATTACACTCAAATACTGTTAAAAAGGTGACCTCAAAAGATTTTATTTGAAATCAAGTGCAGCACTTAAGCGTGGCCTTAGCAAGTGCTTAGCCTCACTTCCACCAAAAATGAGAAGAGTAACATTATAAAGACACAAAACCACATCACTGTTGCCAGTATAGAGGCCACATCTTCCGGGGACAGCCAGCTTTCCCCAGGACTACCAACCCCCTGAACTGCTGGCAAGTTAGGCTTGCAATCTTTTTGATCAGACAACATTCCTGAGGGCATGACATCAAAACCAGCACAACACAACTGCTACTCAGAGCAGATGCAACTCTCCATCTCAACACTCAGGGTCTTCCAGGCAACGGTCACAGCCATCACAATTACAAACTCTTCTGCATTAGCTGACAATCCTCCCTTAGTATCTACCTCCTTACGGCAGTTCTAGTCTGCTCTACCCTGCCAGAGCTGGTTCCCTTGCCTGGTACTTCTTCTTGCACTGCTTCTTTGGGACTCAAAGTGTTTCAGATATGCTAGGTGTAATCACTTGTGCTGCTGAACAAACATGATCACATTTTTCTATGCTCAAAAATGAAAGTTCCATCTCCCCATAATTTCTGTTGCGTCTCTTTTCAGTCTCTCTCCAGTCTTACCTATGCTGTCTTTCAATCTCAAAAATGGAGATCTCTCCAATCTTCAGGTGCCTGTAATTTCAGGTATTTGGGAGCAGTTTAGGACTAGGTCAATTTTGAACAGCAACCTATTGATATGATCCACAGCTTTGTACTCACCCCATTTCCAAGCTGATAAAGGTACCTGCCATGTCAACAAGTAGACAAGAGCAAGCCTACAGAAGCAGGGGTTCTGTGCATTCTTCACACCAGTATGTGTACAGTCTGGCGAGAGGTGCCAGAAGCCCAAATGAAAACAGCGTATTATGACGGCTGCTTCCTGAGGGCTGCCCCTGCCTTGGAAGATACTACTTCATCTGTGATAGGACATCAAGTACTACCTTCTGAAAAAGCTGAGAGAACTCCTGCTCCATCCTCCTCACTAGCATTCAGTGAGATCCTGTCCCCAAAGTCCATCCAGAGAAGGGCCACTGTTTGTTCAGAAACTGAAGTAAAACAGCTATCTATCCTTGGCAGTACTAGTGTTGGTTAGATCTTGATGACTCATGAGCAGCTGATACATTCCAGGCTATAAATGGTCCTTGAGTTTTGTGGTGCTCAGGAGGCCTGAATATCACATGAACAAGCTAGCAGCAATGAAACAGCTCTTCTGTGGTGCTTAAAGAAATGAAGTATCTTCTTCTACCATGAAGAAAAAGAGGCAGGAGGTCACTGCTATAGTCAGAATTCATACAGCAGTTATCCTCTACCCTTAACCTTATACACTTCCTTCCTTTCCAAGGAAACATTGTGCAGGGTGTCTGCAGAGTTATTCCATACACATGGTAAGATTGTAAACTTAAGAACCAAACTGAACGGCACCACTGAAATCCTTGGCTGCCACTTCTGCACAGCAAAGCAGTGCAGGTAGAAAAGTAGAGCAATACAGTTTGCACACAAGGCATACAGAGCCAAACAACTATTTGAAAAAAAACTTACTTGTACCATCCCTGCCTCCAAGTAAACACTGCCAAGGGTTGTTTGGCCCCAGTACTTCACCTGGGATGCTGAATGAGTATCCCTAGCTCCAAGGAAGACCGTGCAGTTTTCTACACTCTGTAACATCAACCTAAATCTTCCATGGAGTGTGGTCCAGTCCTGACAGAAGACAATTCACTTCCTGTAATGTGAAATTCAAGCATGAACTGCTACATAAAAGCCAGTACACCCTTCCTGCTTATGCCTCTGCTCGAGCATCCCCATCCTTGCCTGCCTCTGGAAGACATATGCCTTAGTTCAACCCATCCATGCTCTTCCAAGTCCAAGATCCAGCTATTCTTGAAGAGAAAGATATGCAAAAGACCTCTGAATAGCACTGGAACAAGCAGTAATCATCCCTATTGTAAGAAAAAAGGTCGTAGGAAGGTTTGGCTACTGAGGTCATCACGGAGTTCCTTCTGAGCAGCAAAGGATCTAATCGCATGTCAGAACTTAAAGCAGAAGAAAAGTGCCTGCCACCATGTCCCAAAAATAAAATGCAAAAGTAAACAGAGTAGTTTGATGCAAGCACAAAGCAATAATAGAAGACAAGTGACAAAAACCCTCTCCAATTCATCTAGGCAACACCATCTTCACAAGTTTATTCAGTTTTCAGGTATCCTGAAATTTGGCAATGCAACAAGTACCGTGAATTTATGAGCTCAGAGGCACAGTAAGTAGTTGTTAGTAAGCAATCCATTCTTATTCCATTTTATTATATGTCCACTTGAAATCACAGGGTCTAGTCCAGGTCTGATTGACAACAAAGCGCTGAACTCTGGAAACATGTACTAAAGCTAAGACTAGACTCTACGGTAGCACACCACAACTTCTACACCTCTAATACTTAGATTTAACTAGATACTGTATTAAACTAGGTCATCCTAAAATGAAATGTTATGATTCTGCTATGCTCAGGTGTGAGATGCTGTACCTCTTTTCAGCCTTAAGCTGTATTTATTTTAGCATCATGCTGAATAGGGAAAAAAGTATCAACAAAAGCCATAAACCTGCCTCTTCCTCACATTCAAAGTCCGATCTGTGCAAACTGCATATTTATGATTCAGGTCTTCACCTGTACTTCCAGCAGTACAGTGGCTTCGAAGGTACGTATTTTTAACATAAAAGCACCTCCTTGGTTAAACACAGGCAGTTTCTGTATTGCCAAGTACAGCACACAGAAGCCAAAACAGCAACCCCACCAGTAAGGTGAGCCGGAGTATTCTAGGTTTGGCTCATAGTTCTCTGCCATTTTAGAGTAGATACACCAACGTTACTTTTGAATAAGGTGATGATTAGCAACTCCTGTTGCTCTTTCAACGACAGCCTTAACAACCACCATTTAAGCAACGCAGTATTCGGCAGTGCTGTAAAAGCCCTTTACGTACAGACCGGACGGTAGCCAGGACTGCAACTGAGTGTTACTGTCGTTCTAGCAGATCACCACCCGCCCGCCCCCCAGTACAGCTACGCCGGGGGTCGGGGCGAGGATGTTTTTGCTCCAAGCCCAGGACGGCGGCAGGATGTGCCAAGCCTCAGCCCCAGCGGCCCACGCACTCGCCGCGGCATTCCATCACGGGGACGCCAAGTCCACAAGGACAAAGACCCGACAGCGGCACCACACCGCGGCCGACCCCCGTCCCCGGATCGACCGCCG
>NW_009242885.1:0-6472 GCF_000690835.1 Fulmarus glacialis | reverse complement strand
GGACCCGGCACTTGGCCTTGTTGAATGTCTGTTTGTATTCCTATTGGAAAGCATACACACAAGTAATCATCAAACCTATAGCTTCCTTAAATACATCATTAATTTCTGTAGGCTTGGAAACCACAGTCTGGGCCTCATTTAAATTTATGGTGTTCAGCAAAGTGTTTATTCTGATTGTCTGATTATTATTGTATCAAAGTGGTGAAATACATTAAAAGACACCCAGTGTATTTCAGATACTGGAATTAAGTTCCAGTTATCTACCGTAGGTAAAACCTTCTAGAACACAGAAAAATGTTGAATCGCCACTTTCCGAAAGCTTTCCTTTATGAAGGTGTTTGCTTATTTATTCTTGTTTCCGACTTTGAGTCGTTACTGTTTCTTTTGTAGGTGGAAGTAATGACAACACTGAAACAGCTTTGAGAGACTATTCTCTGGTTCAGTGAACTGAAAATTACACAACCTCTCTTGAGGTTCTGTTTAAATTTTTGAAGTGGTTATACAAAATCTTCAAAGATATTTGCATTAAAATAAGACAGAGAAGAAAATAAATTGGGGACAAATCTAGCTTACCTTACCCATTTAGGTTGTCCTATGGAAGTTAATGACACTATTTAATACGAAAAAGATGGGAAAATAAATTTTTATTGTATTAAATTTATAGTCAGCAACACATAACATACTTTCAATCCATGAAATAAACTTTTTTTTTAACAGGGTCATATTTAAATCTATTGTTCTACAGCAGTTTCTGTAACAGTCTTTATTTTCTGTGGATCATTATTAGATTTCATAGTACTTTTCCATGCTGAGGAGGTGACCTAGAATGTAAGTTTCCAAAGAAGTTTTCAGAGAAGAAAGAGGGGGAGGGAGTATGGGCTTCCAAAAGTTTATGACTATTTCCTCAGCAGTTCTTCAATGTTTTCTTGTGCTTTTGATATTTTGGCTAATCTCCAAGTGCATGTGAAAACACATGTGTTAAGAATGAAAGGTAAATCCCCTATTTCATGCTGACTATTCCTCCTTGCAAAGACAGTGGGAAAAGTGAACAAAAAGCAGGCTGAATGTTCTTTCCACCTGAACTACAAGGATTAGGAATGAGCTTGCTTCACCATACATATGCTTTTCTGGGTTTCTAAAGAGATAATGTGACATGGATTTTCTTAAAATGCCATTTCAGTGGATGAAAAATGAACTCCCCAGATTTTCAGAAGTTCCAAGAATTAAAATAAGAAACGTTATTTCAGAATTCAAGAAGCTTCCCAATAACACCTATCTTGTCTGGCAATTCTAGAAATACCACTTCTTACAAAGATTCAGTCAAGAATTCATACAAAAGGACATAGATTACTTCTCTACTTTATGTTATTATCTGTGTTTTTCTTATGTAGAGAAGAAATATGAATCTAAATATCTTCTTGGCCCTAATGCCCTAGCATTCTTTTAACATAAAAACAGTAAAGCACTTTAAACTTCCCAATATAAAGAAGCTAATGGTGATCTTGTATGTAGAGGAATAAAAATTTAATAGAACTGTGATTATTTTTTACAAAGACACTATGATGAAACAGAGCATGTTAATCTAATCTGAAAATATGAATACCAATGCCTCTGGCTCTAAAAAAGTGATAAATATTTTAATTATAGAACATGAATTTTTTACTAAATTTGAATAAGTTGAATATACCACTCAGTAATTTGCAGTATTTTTTGATTAGCATATACAGTTAATCTGGGAAAAATGATCACAGGTTTTTTCTTTTTTTGTTATATGAGTAAATGGTTGTTAAAAGAATATATTTTAATCTCGTCTTTAAATAGTTTTTTTATGGTCCCTTAAAACCTTATGTATTAAAAACTGAAGCCTTATGTATTAAAAAGTACTCACCATTTTTCAGAAACAATACATCAATACATGTGATATGTGAAATAACTGCAACATGTTTAGATTATTATTATTTAAAATAAAAACATATATTCAAATCACCACTGTGTCCTTTAGAGCTATCAAAGACTATTGCTCTATGTATGGTTTTACCAATGATAATTCTAGGGCCTTGTGAATTACTTGTAGCTTCACTGGTTTTGTACATAGCCTGTGGATGCATCCTGATACATTGCAATAAATATGAGGAAAACAGGGACAAGAAAGAGACCATCTGTTTTCTAGAGTTGTACATACTTTCTACTCAAATGAACAAATACAATCTTCAGATTTACATTGATGTCACACCATGAATGGCAGGGATTCTAAGCAGAGTTTTATTATTGCTCATTAGTAAAAATTTTGATCAAAATAATAATCTACTTAGTGGGTATAACAGTTTATGAAGTAGGTAAATGCTGAAATTATTAGATTTCTGTTTTCTGTCTGAAATTTCCCCTTAGTGTTTGGCAATGGGTTAAGAATGCTTACTACCTGTTTATGGGGTAATAACTATATTCTTTGCTAAGTAAACCCTGAAGCAAAATTCCAGAAGGTTTGTCAGCTTATGGTATAATTATTATAGAGACAAAAACATTATTTCTCAAGTCATTAATGAATATTATTATAATCATTGTTACAGTTTAATAGCATCTCATCTTTCACTCTGCTTAGCTACTATAAATCTATTCAGATTAGCTGTTGCCTTTAGAGCTATTTAATGAAAATGTTGGTCAGAAGTTTTGTCTCTCTTCTGTCATGTCTCCTGGTGAAAAGTTGATCTCACCACAAGCAGGTCCCATTATTATCAGATTATATTGCATATTTGAGGTGAAATATTTTGACATAATGAAGAGATGGCTTTGCAGATGACATGATCATATCTGTAGTGAGACTATGAATAACAAATGCAGAGGTTAGTTACCGAATTGGCCCATCAGAGTTAAGGGTTTGTAATGCTAACCTACAGTCAGCAAATCTAGAGAAGTGTTGGTGATCAATAGATTTATTTACCTGAAACATCAAAACCATGACAGGGGAAAATCTATTGGTGGAAATCAAGATCATCCTTTGATTTGTGAATTTTAATTTACATTAGGTAAGTCTGAAAATGATAAATAGACATGACCATGAAATTCTGTTTTTGCGTGCCATGGGATATAGACAAATACAATTAATTAAGTTAGCTGTCTTAAATGTAAAGGAAAATATCTAACATAATATTCCTACAAATAATTGCTATGTTGCCATTGATTCGGTCGATGACCACGTATGATGGTTGAACCACTGTCACATCTAATTTATTCACACATGTCTGCCTGGACAGTAACCTTATCTTCCCCTGCAGACCCTGTTTCTTCAGTAGTTGTGTTTTGTCAATTGTTTAGAACATAAGCCATCTGGGACAGCCTCTATCCTTGTGTTATTTCTTTTTGCTATATCCAGTACAGTGGGATTCTAATCCCTGACAGAAAACATTAAGCACTATGCAGTGGATGTAATTTTTGTTGTGCTTTTGCCTTATCCCATCAGCTTTATTTATTTTCTACTATTTTTGTTGATTATGTTTTGTTTATTTAAATATTTAGGGGGTTGATATTTATCTAATTACTTTCTTTACTATGATGTGGTAATTTTTTAAGCTCTCTCCTGACTGTATATGTATGTATTTATGATAACTAGATCATCTTGTCTGACCTTTAAATTAAGACAAGCCCTTGAATATTGCCCAGTTACACCATACTGAGACTAAAAAATTGTGTTGAACTTCAGGCTACATGATATAAAAATATATAGGAACTTCAAGTGACAGAAAATTCAGTATCTCTCTCAGTAAATTTTTCCAGAGATAAAATACTGTCAGTGTTAAAGAATTCTTCCAAGTTTCTTATTTGAATGCTTCTGCCTTTTATACTGAGTGTATTAATCTCTTAGGTTAAGAGTCCCTTACCAGTTATTATTTTTTCCACATGGAAACGCTTATGCACCATAATGAAAAGAATTCTCAGCCTTCTCTTTAATAAACCAAAATAAAAATACAGAGATATTTTGTTCTTATGCTATATTTTTTCCATGTTTTCATCTTTTTGGGGAGATTTTTTTCTTGATCTTGCATGCTTCTCCTATATATTTTGGTTCACTGTATTGCTATGCTATACTAAGGTCTGAATTTCATTCATTTACACATTTATTTCCACTTTAATTTCTTTCTATATTTTTCAAGTATGTGTCTGATTTTTTTCCTGTAATTTTATTTTTCTACATTTGCACCTTTAGTGAAGATTAAGCATTCAGAAATGATTTGAGTAAAGCTATACATCTTCCTTAAACGACCCATTTGGTGGGATGTCTGCCTAATTCATTTGTGGCTCAGCCCCTGAAGACCTTTTATGCTTTTGAACATTTTCTTCAGCGTTTTATGTCTTTTAACTCAGGGCCAACTGACCTCAGAGAAAAGTCCCCATTAACTGTACTTAATTTATCAATTTTACCCTCTTTTTACAAACATTTTTTTCTATTGTCTTTCTTATGCTTGTTATTGTATGTTGAGAACAGGGTTATTATTGTGAAAATAATAACATCAGATTGTTTCTGTTTTAAATGTGCTACCTCCTTGCCCCAGTGTAGTCAATTAAAATTGTCCAGATTTGATTTTGTCTCTGTGGCTTCATGTTGATTTCATCTACAGTCTTCACTACAATCACTTAAATATCTGCAATATTTATTGCTCAGGGATTTCCTTTTTTCTCTGGGCGTATCCTAGTCAGAAAGAATATTATTTATACAATATTTTTAATAACATTCTCAGTAAACTGGATATTTCAGTAATATTTCAAAAGCTCTTAAGTGGACTAAGCAAGAACAGAAGAAAAAGTAGGAGGGAAAAAAAGATATCTTTGAAGTGAAGGGTCTGAAACAAAGACATGAAGCCCACATCATTTAGACTAAAAGGCTACTTTATTTTCCTGTACCAACATAATTGGCCTTAAAATGTGTTTATTTTATGGTTCCTTTATACTGACAGGGTTATGGAACAAGAATTTAACATAAATGAGAGCACAGACCTAAACAAAATGTGTTTGAACTTTTCCTCATTGAAAACAATGACAAATATCTAAAAGTAAGATCAAGAGCAATTAACAGTCCACAGAAACAATATGAAGATATTCTCTTAATTTCTTTTATTTTCACTTCGACCCAAAAGTCAGAGTCAAATGTAATTCTTAAAAAAAAATGTATTTTGTATTCTTTGCTATCTGAAAAATCATAATAATAAAAAAAGTGTATAGCGGGAAGGCTATTGAAATAGAAAGTAAAGGTTTGATTTTTAAATAAAACTGAACAAAAATTTCAGATTAATAATATAAGAAAACATAATAAGATTTTATAGTTAATTATTTAAAGACTTCGGAAATGTATAATACACTAAAGTTCATAAACAAATTCATCATGATTTTGAGACATTTCATTTAATAAATATATGTTTTTTTGAGAAGAATAATAATCTGTCAAAGTATTTCTGAGGTAACAGAATATGTTATTTCATTTTCCGTGCACAAATGGGTTGATAGCCACGTATTGAACTTATGTAGCAAAACACTCAAGTTTGAATTCCTATGAGTGAAAGAAGACAAGAAAAGGAGGAGAAGCAAAGAAAAAGGAATAAAAAAAAGTCAGATAAGAAACAGAAAAGAAAATGGAAACTATTTAAGAAAAAGACAGTTTACTGGAGGAACTAAAATGACAGAAAAGTCAAAATACAGAGCATAGTTTTTTATTTCCTCACAATGGAGCCTAGAGAGAGTTGACTCAGCTTTACTGCAATAACACACACGAAAAGCCTGACTGGAAACAATCTAATTACATGCTCTTCTTTAGAAGAAAAACATCCCTGAAGTTACTTTCAGTGATGCAAATGACCCTGAATATCAGCCCATAACAATTGTATTGTTGTGATAAAAATACATCTACGACTATTTTCATTTTTCTAAAAATTTATTCTGAGAACTGTGTTCTGACAAGCATTCACATTTTGAACATGCCGTCTAGAATTTCACCAAAATCAAAATATTATGAAATGGAAGACAACTGAAAAATTCCAAGATGGATGATGTAGCTAAGTTTCTTAATTTTTATGTACAGGGATAAAGATATTTGAAATGAGACTTTATTCCCAGACCCATATCTTTTGCAATGAAAGTTGAATGTCAGAGTAAGGGAACAGACATGACTGTGATACCGTCACAGACTAATTTGCACCTTTGCATTGTTTACTTTAATTTCTTCCAATCAACAGTAGTTACATAATTGGAAGCAAAGTGAAATACAAACTCCTTTCAGATATTTTAGAAATGAAATAGATATAGTTTAAATTAGACAGTGAATTCAGCTACAGGTAAATCATATTTTGATAACAGCAGTGAAACTTTTGAGAGAGATTTTCATTTAAGAATGTCATAAAAAATCGGAAAAGAACTATTAGTCTTTTCAGACTAACTGCTTCACAAAACTTACATTGAGCCAATTGTATGAGATTCAACAAGGCCA